>NC_080672.1:321506126-321811126 GCF_030247195.1 Topomyia yanbarensis | reverse complement strand
TTGGCTAGCCCGAAAGAGGCGCCATTTGGCTGTCAAAGATCATCTGTTCTATTGTGATCTTTGGGAGCCTTGGTTTAGGACGCCCCAAGTTTACAGACTCTCAATACTGCCCTGAGACTGATAATCTGGCGAACAATTTTCAACTGAGAACTAATGTTTCAAAGATTTTCTTCCATTTAATTCCACTGTGTTTCATTAAATGGAATTAAATGGAAGAAAATCTTTGAAACATTACGTACATTCCACTAAGACCTCCGTTCGCGTATATATTGTGAACTGAGAACTGATAACAATTTCATCGTAAACAAAACGATTGACTCGAAGCTGTATAAGCAAGCTTGGAGCAATATAAACTACTTTTCTTAAAGCCTCACAAAGGTCCAATGAAGTTCAGGCCAAATTTGGCAAGCTACCACTACGGCTATCACGTGCTACAATCCAAGTATTAGGCAATTATCAAGCGGATGTTAAGAAGCACTAATAAAAAACAACTCAGAACGCTGAAAAAATGTAGCTGACGTTGGCAAGTATAATGTTGTTTTTAACATGTCCTGGATCAATTTTTTTGTCGTCTTCCATTCCACAACTTTAATACAACGTGTATCAAGACGAAACTTTCCCCACTGAAACACGTATATTTTCCAAACAAATCGCTGTTAAGATAATTCCAACCACCCCACTACAGATACTCCCACAAAATAAATATAGTCTCCAGATTCTATGTGAAGCAAACTGTAGTAACCAACATATTCGCAAAAATTCGTCAGAAAAAAATGGTTGAAATTGACATTTTGGAGAGAATCGAGTCTAGCGACATTTTACAGGAAATCCAAAACAGACAATACAAAGTATTGACCATCCTCCTAGCAAACTAGAATCTAATGTTTTTCTTAAAATATAACTTTTCATTATCGGAGTTCTCGAGTTCCTTTGAAGATACTTTACACACTCATGACCCTTTCCCAGTGCCTTCCGTACACACCACTTTTCGGAGATGTTTTTCGCGATGTAAAAATTGAACAAAGTGCGGTAAACAGGCAACATCGACTGATAACGACATGTCGATTCAAAGCAATAATTAATATTCAACATTTCATACGAGTTTGAACAAAGGCCCTAGTGAACTTACCTAATCCTCTGGCAGCGACATCGGTAGCAATTAAAATAGGCGTCTTGCCGGAGCGGAAAGCTACAAAAAGATACGATTTTAATAAACAGTACATTGTAGACAGTAAGTTTCCGTTCAAATATAACTTACAATTAAGAGTATATTCACGATCTTTCTGTGATTTATCGCCATGAATACACATCGCCGGCCAGCCATCGCGGGTCACCTTACGAGTTATGTCATCGACTCGCCTTTTCGTCTCGATGAAAATGATTGTTTTGCATTCTTTTTCGGCCATAATCTCCCGTAGGAGAATACTGAGCTTAGTTTCCTTTTCGAACTCCTGGCACACGTCAATAATTTGTAAAATGTTGTGATTGGCGGCTAATTTCAGCGATCCTACATTGATCTGAATGTAGTCCTTAAGATAATCCTTCACAAGCCGTGCAACCGCGTCTGGCCAGGTTGCCGACCACATGAGAGTTTGATGATCCGGGCGTATTTGTTCAATTATAGTTCGAATTTGCGGTTCGAAACCCATGTCCAGCATTCGATCAGCCTCATCCAGCACAAGATAGGAGCATCGCCGAAGATTAGTATGATCAGAGGAAAGAAAATCGATGAGCCTACCCGGAGTTGCTATAACTATTTCAACACCACGATCCAAATCATAACTTTGATTTTTTTTGCCACCTCCACCAAAAAGGCAAGTGTTTTTAATCTTTATCGTCCGACCGAAATCATCTGTCACCTGCTTAATCTGCTGGGCCAGCTCACGTGTCGGGGCCAAAATTAATGCAATTGGACCGTCTCCACGACGCAGTCTGGTCTGCTGATCAATATGTATCATGGCCGGTAAAAGATAGGAAAGGGTTTTACCAGATCCAGTTTTTGCAATTCCCACCATATCTCTGCCGCTTAGGGCTATCGGCCAACCCTGCGATTGTATTGGAGTTGGAATCGTAAATCCGGAAAAACGTAACTCATCAGAAATTTCCGCAGGGAAGCTAATTTCCTCAAACGTAAATACTGGATCTGGGACATCACGACCCTTAATTGTTATTTCCTTCGACTTTCTCCACTCGGATATCTCACGCTCAGATCGTCTGTAATCTAGCTTGGGGCGAAAAGATGGCCTGACCACGGAGTCCAATTTTTGATGGCTCCAATTGATCGGTTTTAACAACTGTCCCTTCCCGACCTCGTACCGTTTGTTCATGGCACCGGGACCTCCGCCACCACGACGCGGACTACGGCTTCGGCTACGCCGAAATCTAGCAACAAGAAAAAAGAACATTCCATTGCCGTCCTCGCCCAACAAATATGGCTACTATACGAATAAAACTCACCCTCCTCTTTTTCTCATACTGCACGTCCGAAAACTCTGCTAAAAGTGTTCCACACGTTTTCTATTCGCTTGATATTAATTAGAGTCCACGGAATAGGCTTTAAACAACAAAAATATTCAAAAGAAATATTTTTGCAACATAAAACTGAGGAGTAGCAAACTTTTCACACCATTTAATGCTTTATGCCAAAAACATCCTTGAAAAATCATTTGACAGTTATTTCGATGAGGGATTGGGCGGTGAAATTTTCAATGACATCGGGAACAAGGAACATCGAAAAGTGAATGTCGATAGGGATCATTAAAATAATACGGCCTCCACAGACTCCTCCCGCAAAAATAAAACAACCCAAAAAATATCGCACTTATTAATGTTGTCAAAAACAAAACGAGAGATTCGACTCAGTCGAGGTCTTCCGTGCAGTAAGGTACTTTTGAGTTGTTTGAGCTATACTGAAAATTAGGTAAATTCAAATTAAATTTAGGTAAATTGAACTCAGGATTGAGTATAAAAAACTTATCAATGAGTTGCGATTTTTGCCGTAGTTAAATGGAAACTACCTTCAACGCGGTTTACCTAATTTTACCTTCCTGCACGATACCCCGAGCTTGAGTCAAGGTACCCAATTTTAGGTAGTTTTTCGTTTGCGTGCTCGGTATTGTCCATATTTTTCCAAAGAAGCCGCGACGATTATTTTTCGTCGCAGCAAGATTCGTCGCAAAGTTTTTCTTATGGGATGAATGACACTTTTATAAAATCTGGTACAATTTTGTGTAAAAACCATATTGTAAATAAAACATTCGAAAACCTGAAACATTAGAAGCACACAGTTTTCAGTCAGTTTTATTGACAAATTCAGTTAAAGTCAGTCTTCCCAAATGAACATCGAACACCATGTTCGCTCTAGTTCTGTGCTCATCCTACACCCCATCATTTCGTGTACAAACTCGAACGCGCTAATGCGTACCAAAACACGAGCACATGTTCGTCACAACCGAACCTCATGTACGTACCCGCTGTTCGTACACACAGATTCTTGATACTAGTTTTCTCTTTCTCTCATCCATCATCTCTAGCATTGACTCATTCTGTTTTGTGTGTCGTTCGCTTGGGTTCGGTGTTCGATGCAAACCTGTACCTGTTTGAGGTAGAACGCGTACACGAAATTTTGTACACGGGTGCAAACTTGTCGATGTTTTTGGGAAGACTAATTAAAGTAAATAATTAGCGCAGATTAAACTTTGGTAATACATATTTTTCGACGTTTTTGATTATTTATTATCAAATGCGCCAATTCGTCGCATCGTTTCCAATGAAACGTACAATATAACATAGATTTTCAAGCCGTATAGAGGCAGATCACTTGTAATGTACTTTTAAAAATCAACGAAATTAAATGAATTTCTTTCCATCAAAATAGAAATACAGAATGTATATTGATTGCGTAAGGGTGCTTAGGCTGTTTCCAACGCTGATAGACATTATCCAGCGTTGGAAGTGTGCCGTGTTGACGTTTGAATTGGGAGGAAAACAGATCTTTTACATGGTGAATTGAGAGGAAAGAAAACCTCTTCTGGTCTTAAGGGGAGGGCAGTAGTATAAAAATGCGAGATATCTGTGTGCGTATTTTAAACGCCAGATATCTCAATACGGGCTGTTCTATTTTACATTACTGGCTAAAACAGATCGATCGCAATGCTGAGATGCAGTTCTATTTTTCGAGCACAATTTAAAACACGAATAGTGTTATTGTTTTAAATATTTTTCATTGGTGTATGTGACGACTAATTACAGAAAAAACAATGTGTCACATAATAACAAAATAGAATAAACAATATTTAGAACAGTTGGCTAAATCATCGCACCGTGCTCTAGATGTATTTTGACAAATCCAAATTATCCGACGGCTTGTTATTTTGAAACAAATTTACATCAGATCATTGCGAACAGTCTTAGGGTGCTTACAAAACGGCGGCGAGAAGCTGGGTTAGGGCTGGCACAGACATTAGAATGCGTGATACGAGAAACCTGCTTGCTACAAACCAAGGGGTTAAAATCAGAGTGAAAGCCGAGTGGATCTGCGTCGACTGATTGCTTTTACTCTCACAGACTCCATTTGATATGTTGCAAGAAGGTTTCTCGCATCTCGCATCTTAGGCCGCTTACAGAGTGGCGGCGAGAAGCTGAGCATGGGCTGGTACTGACAGTAGAATGCGAGATGCGAGAAACCTGCTTGCAGCATATCAAATAAAACCTGTCAGAGTAAAAGCAGGCAGTCGGCGCCGATCCGCTCTGACATCATCCCTTTGGTTTGCAGCAAGCAGGTTTCTCGCATTCTAATGTCAGCATCAGCGCCAGCTCAGCTTCTCGCCGTCACTCTGTAAGCACCCTTACTGTCAGTTCAGTACCAGCCCCTGCTCAGCTTCTCGCCGCCGCTCTGTAAGCGGCCTTAAGGCGTTTGCTGAGAAGATTTTTTTGTCAGGGATGCGCACTAGACTGGTTCAATTTTTGACTTTTAGCTCCACCAGGCTTTTCTGATTCCTTTTATGGTCCTTAGTAATTGTGCAAATTTTGGTACCGATTGGTTGTGTCTACGGATCCTCCAAAAATTTCAAAGTTTATATGAAAGTTTGTATGGAAAATCGGTTAACATTGAAAATAAATTCTTAAAAAATCACCTCATCATTCAATTAATCAGAACACTGTATATTTCTAAAGGTTACCTTCTACTGAACACATTCGGGGAACATAAAAAGTTTATAAAAATTCGCTGAGAAAAGTTATTAACTAACGAAGCAGCATGACTTCAAAACAAGTGGATTTTATTAGTAACCATAGCAACCCTGTTTGAATAGCTACATCGTTATACCAGTGTAAACTAAACTTGCCACCCACCGCTCGCGTATGGTAGATACAGCTCTTCCGTTTTTTCTAAATTGATGCAAATTTGTTATACATTCCAATAAACAAATAAAAATCAAGTATATTGATATATTTAACAAATTTTACTGATTTTTGAGTACAGTACTTTTGGTTGCAATGAGTAACTGAGGATAAGTGTGTACATAAAATGACACCTCTCTCACTTTCCATTCCGTTCCGTTCGGTGTCGACATGGTCGATATTGATAACAGATGCACCGGGGTGCCAACCTTCCAGTTTTTTATTAATTGTGCAGACATGGGAATGTTTTTTTTCCGCTCCATATTTTTATTTATCCAAGCAAAGCGACAAAATTCTTATACGAAAACAAGAGTCAGAAGAAAAGAACATGCTTCGTAAAACCAGTTTTAAATATACTAAAATGTAAAAATCGAGCTGGAGCCCTCCGATGAAAGAGCCGGTTAAAAACCAGTATAAAACATTACGTAAATATTACTCAGTATGACAAAATAGTTTTAGTAGATTTATGCACGAACTATATATTTTTAAACAATTCTTATATTTGAAGCGGATTTCGCGAAGCATGTTCGAACCTAGCGACTTTTATTTTTTACCACTCATATGAAAAAACAAGAGAATATTTAAAAATTTAAATTTTCAAAATGCCAATGCAATTGTTGAACTATCAGCAATATTTGCAAACATCGTATCTGTATAGTAAACATTTCATTAATTAAATGCAGTCAAGTGCATTGTTATAAAATATATCCTTTCTTAATTGCAGAAAAATAAGAAAAAAAAACGCTTGGCATCCCTGGGCGGACAGCAAACGTCATCTATTTTTCTTCTCAATCGCCGATTCGGACAAGCGAAATTTATCCGCATGTCTTGATGCCGATAATAGTTGAAATTTATTCCGTATTTTTGTGAATTCGAAGCCAGTTTGGATTTCTTAAGCAGCTTAACATGGCAACGTTTGATTTGACCGCAAAAAATTGCCAGTACCTGGACCGGCACTTGACTTTTCCTTTGCTAGAGTTCCTTCTGCAAAAAAAGGTACGTAGCAACCTATTACGCTTGAAATTGTTTTCAAAATGTACCAATCTTTGTGCGGAAACGTTTAATAAGTGGTTAACTTGCTACAATGTATTGTTTCGAATGTACATACTTTATATTTCATTACAATAAAATCCTTATAGAAGGACGTTAGTAACAAAAATCCAATAACATTCTAACCTCACTTTTTCAGATTTACGACCAAACATCGCTACTGAAGTTTATCTTGGAAACGGTTAGCAAAACAAACATGGTCGATTATACGATGGACATTCGGGAGCGCCTAAACTTGGGTACGGAGCTGCCAGAAGAATTAACCAAACGTCGGGCCAATGTGTTGGTCAAACTAAAGGAACTGCAGGCGGAGGTTGCACCGCTTATGAAATGCATGGAGGAATTGAAAAATCCGGATACGATGAAGGATTCCAAGTCCATCGTACATGCTTTACAGCAAGAGTTTGATGTAGGTTTGCCTCTGCTTTATTTAAAAATTAATGGATTGAGTTTTGCTCGTTTTAGTATAAATACGATGTCATCAAAAGCGCACAAAAATTGGCTAAGTATCTGTACGAGTGCGGCAACTATCGCGATTCGATTTCTTATTTGTACATTTGTTTGCTGGTTATGGAACCTACGGATAAGAATTATCTGAACGTTTTGTGGGGAAAGCTAGCTGCAGAGATTCTCACTTTGAACTGGGCAACAGCCCTCGAGGATTTGACGCGTTTACGCGATTTTATCGACAACCACAATTTTTCGCCGATTGAAGTCCTCCAGCAGCGCACCTGGTTGATCCACTGGAGTGTACTCGTATTCTTCAACCACGCCAAGGGACGCGATCTCATTATTGAGATGTTTTTGTACAAGCAGCTGTATTTGAATGCGATTCAAACAATGTGTCCCCACATTTTGCGTTATTTAGCTACTGCGGTCATTATCAACCGAGGAAGAAGAAATGCCCTCAAGGATTTGATTAAGATTATTCAGCAGGAGTCATATACTTATCGCGATCCTATCACCGAATTTTTGGAGCATCTGTATGTAAACTTTGACTTTGAAGGCGCTCGTATGAAACTGCACGAATGTCAAACGGTGATTGTTAATGATTTCTTTATTATCGGCTGCCTGCAGGAATTTGTCGAAAACGCTCGACTGATGATCTTTGAAACATTCTGTCGTATTCATCAGTGTATTACGATTGGAATGTTGGCCGATAAGCTGAATATGGAACCGGCCGAGGCCGAATGTTGGATCGTCAACCTAATCCGTAACGCAAGGCTAGATGCCAAAATCGATTCTAAGCTCGGTCACGTTGTAATGGGAACGCAGCCTCTCTCTCCGTATCAACAGTTGGTAGAAAAAATTGACTCACTTTCAGTTCGTTCCGAAGCGCTAACCGTGTTGGTAGAGCGCAAGCAAAAAGCTAAAACACAAGAATCCGGAGAAGGAAATTGGAAATATTATTGAGCCAGCGCGCTTCGGAAGAACATTTTATCGGTTGAAAGTGAAAATTATCAAATCAGCTAAAGTAGGAGTGAGAAAAGAGCATTCAGACACGTTCCAGAGAGAAAAAAAAGGTTTTCTGATAAGTTATAAGATGTATTGTACAATACAAAGAAATTTGGATAGCTTAATAAAGAACACACACACAGAAAAGCGATAAATTCATTTAAATATTAGAAGCACAGATAGGATATAATGCCTATTAGGGAGGGTGCCTCACGAATTCATTATTTAGTCGGCCTACAATCGATGAAATCCGTACGAATTAGCATCAACAGTGCTTCGTTGTTAAGAACCAAGATAACAAGGGCAACATAAATGCCCTGAAAACAGTGAAATTCTCGTGTTTAATTGGTTAGAGTGGAGAACACGCCAGTTCCCGCTACTCCAAAGAGGGCAACAACCTCGCCAGCAGCCGGAAGACCAGGCGGACCCCAGAGGCAGACGCATGAGGACAATCTCACTGACGAAGGGAATAACACCACTCAACGGGAAGAAAGCTGGAATACCGCTGTAGGTCGGAAGGAGAAGCAGCAAAGGAAACAGCAAAAGCGGGAGGTGGCGAGAAAAGAGGAAATGAAAACCTTTGGCTGGTCAGAAGGCGCCAAAGAGAGAAGCCGTGCTCGCTAATGACGCGACGACGTATGCAGCGTTCCTTTAGGTCAGAGAGGATCCGGAACTGTGGGGTTTGGGTGAACACGTGGTGAGAACCAGGCGTACCGAAAAGTTCGAATTAAAGGAGGAACCCCGCGATCAGAAGGAGGGCGAAGAGGCAGAAGTTAATGCCTTAACCCATTATAGCTAAGCTATGTTAAAACTTTTGGAAATTTATAAAATACTTCGTGAGCCCTTATATTATGCTGAATTAAGTATGGGAGAAATAAAATAACCAGTTTGGAACGTTTTGTTGCCAAAAAAACTAACGTATGAAATTTCATGCGCTGGGCTGATAGGGTATCGAAAAATTATTACAGAGAAAATTTGGCTCATATCCTTATATTTAGCATAAAATCGAATATCTTCAACCTTGCGCGAAAAAGTTATTTAGCAGCTTTTTTGAATGATTTAACACTTCTCTCTTGTGCCGTTTTTTCTCATGATCGGTTCGTTGCATCAAACTATCTTTTCCTTAAACTTTGTAATTATTTTAAGAAAAAGCACATTTTCTTACGAGAATTTGCATAAAAAAATATTCTGGTTAGAACCAGGCATGATTTGGAACGTATTAAGCATTTGTTAGCCTTGAATGTACTGATTCAACATCAAAATCAGCGAGAAAGTTGTGAATCCCCTCCTGGTCCTAAAGAGGAAATAATTTTGCCTTTGGAAAAAGATATCGGTTCAGCCTAGCGTATACGAAAAAATGCAATTTCATACCTTGAACTACCAACAGAATTTTCGCAATTGTTTCACCAATTCTAAGCTTACTTATATAGTCATATGACCCTTTTCCACTCTTTTCTAAACTTTCTTCCTTCAACTCCTTGCTCTTCCTTGAGTACTAAGACTCTTAATATTGAAAAAATACTTCACTTTCAAGTCCCTTGCTAAGTGAATGTCGTTAAAAACATAAAAAAGCAATAGAGAACATTTGTTTTCTGGTGCTCATTTTTTTGAAAATCTTGAAAAAATTCAATATTTCTCGTAAGTGCTACTTTTGCTGAAAAAGCCTTATGTGCAGCGTCGTATGATTCTTGGGCCCGAAAAAACGACCTTTGTGAAAGATGCTATAATTTTCAAAAAGACGCATGATACTAAATGACAAAAACTACATAAGTATTATTTACCTAAAGACCATAGTCCGTGGACTATATTGGCGAAATTGTTCCATCAAAACACATGTTGGCTCTCAAATAGTATAAACACTCATAGTAATAGACTCGCGGATATAAAAATCGCAAAACTGGCAACTAGAAAAACAAGCATGTTAAACTGGCATCACCCAAAAATGTGCAAGCTCGAACGTGCTCGACTGTATTCGATCATCTGTTTTTATCAAAATAATTTTTCAAGTGGTTCAATATATGAATCAAAAGAGAAGTTATATGTTTGGTACTGAGCAACAAGAAATTGAGAAAAGAAAGAAACAAATCCAATTTCTTCAGAAACACAAAGTTGATGAAAAAGAGCATAAGTAAAATGCTTTTTGTGTAGTTATACTGAACACAATAAATATCTTTCTAAATAACAATGTGAAATACTAATACGAACACGAAAAGTGAAGCCTACTGTGAATAACAAAATATATTTTTTTTAACTAAAATCGCAATACTTGTTCTGCTTGTTTGCATTGAATGATGTCATGCTCGTTTGGCTCCGGATTTTGACAGTTCGTTTGGCTCGATAAAAGTACCTTCGCTGGTCTATTACTATGAGTGTCTATATCAAATAGGGATTTGTTTTATAGGTCCATGCAACTTTAACCTCGGTTCGAGCTGAATGTTAGGACCTTTTGAATAAGAACCCTTGATATTATAATGCCGGTGTAAATAGGGATAAATTAGTATATCTGGCAACCATATACATTGGGCACGCCATTTTTGACCACCCCACTTTTTTGACAGAAACTTGCGTGGGCGTAATTTTGTAGTCTGCTCTTAAAACGTTTTAAAGTTTCTTTTACGAACTTGTGTGTAAGTTATCTAAAAAAAATATTCCATTGAAAATGGGCTCAAAGTCAGAAAACAAGAACAAGGGAACATTCCAACCGGTAAGCATCCATCAGTAACTAACAATGTCACAAACATAAATAATAATCTCCATTTTTACTATCATAGGATTCAGATGTGCACATTACCATAGATGATCAGATGAAGATCAACAAATTCGCTAATTACAACGCTAAAGTTGAAGATCTCAAGGAAGAGCTTAAGATCAAGCAGAATGAACTGAAGAATCTAGAAGAAGCCGGCGACGAGATTGAACTTTTAGATGAAGACACTCCGATACCATTTCTGATCGGAGAGGTGTTTATTTCGCACGACCTGCCGAGGACACAGGTATTTCCGTAAATGATTCGAAAATATGTTAATTCATTATTAAACCTAAAATTAGGAACTGCTGGCCGAGGTGAAGGAAAAGAAAAAGCAAGAGATCGAGAACATTCAGAAACTGTCGAAAGATATCCAGGAAAAGATGGGCGAACTTAAAGCGCACCTCTATGGAAGATTCGGAAGCAATATCTATCTCGAGAACGACGAATAAATACTGAAAATACAAAAATCACAATTTTTTATATTTTCTACCGATTTGTTACGACTTGTTCCGAAACAGGAAAACAATTCCTTCTGAACACTCCGTTAATGATAGTTCCTGAAATAGTGACAAGTTTGTTGAATTTTACGAGGGTCTAAAAATACATACATACCTCCAAAACATCATTTCGAACAGGACTTCTATGGTGTTCCCATCGCATCAATTCTTGCATTTTCATCGATCGCCGCTGTTGGTGCGTGCGCGATTTGGCAGCTCTAATTTGAAACCGACTTTGTTCTTGCATGTCCGGGTGTTCTTCTTGACTTGAATGAACAAGAGGTTCAGGGATGTCCCCAGCCCCCTTACAATCACAAGCCAGCAGCTGATGAGTGAGACAATCATCCGACTCGTTGACAAAGGAGAACAAATCCTTCAATTCTTCGTCGGAGAACTTGAGATTGCTAAGGTTTTGCGTTTGGTCCACAATTGCACCGCTTAACGAAGACTTTGAAATCTGTCGTTGATAAATTTTCTCCTCGATGGAAAAGGCCGTTATAAGCCGGTAAATGTAAACCGGGCGAGATTGCCCGTCCCGCCAAATGCGAGCCATGGCTTGGAGGTCACTAGCCGGATTCCAGTCGTTATCAAACAAGACCAGCCGGGAGGCTCCGATTAAATTTAGACCGGTTCCTCCAGCTTTGGCACTAAGTAGAAATACAAAAATGTCCGAAGATGTGCTGTTGAAGCTAGCAACATGTTTGCTTCTATCGTTAGAGGGAGTTGATCCGTCCAATCGACAAAACTTGTAATTATAATGCTGACAAAGCCCCATGATCATATCTAATGTCTTGCTATAGTAGGAAACGACAACAATTTTTTCGCGTTGCACTATCAAAGCTTCGAGTAAATTTCCAAGAATGCTGAGCTTACCAGAATCTTCTGGACTCATTTCATTCCAGGCGGGAAGACGATCGTTGAGTGACTGAATTAGAGATTCTGGATCGTTTTTATCGGGGACAGTGATTAAAGAAGGATGATTGCAAATTTTTTTAAGTATTGTAATCAATTTAAGCGGCGAAGTAACCGTTGGCCCAGATTGCTCGTAGGACTGTAAAGCAGTACGTAGAAGTGTCTGTTGGAGTTGAGATGGATAGACAAACACAACTAGTTCCTGTTTTTTGGGGAGGTACTTGTTAATCACTTCCTGCGTTCTACGAAGTACAAATTTTGAAGTGATAGAGTTCAGTTCAACTAGTCGCAACTTTCCTAGTTCTTGAAATTCTTTCAGCACGTTGGGTTGTTGCGATTGAATAATCGGAATCTCGTATTTGGCTTTGAACTCCGCGTAGGAACCTAATATTCCCGGATTGACGAAATTGATCAAGGAATAGAATTCCTGTAGGTCGTTCTGAATGGGAGTTCCGGTGAGTAGGATCCTACGATGACAATCAATTCCATCTAAAACCGTTGATGTCCTTATATTGCTGTTCTTTAGTCGATGTCCTTCATCGCACACTACCAGATCAAATTTGACCGATTCCAGTTCTTCTATCTGTTTGGCTAGCATTTCGTACGATATTATTAGAATAGGTATATGTGGCGATTGTGCGTACTTTTTTAACTTGTTATTAGGTCCAACAATGAAGGTGAAAATCCGTTCCGTTTCAAGCCACTTGGTAATCTCACCTTTCCAATTATCCACCAAACTGCTGGGTGTGACGATCAAGACGCGCCTCACCATTGGTTGGCCATAGGGTCCCTGCTTCAACAGAGTATAGACTAAGCTTATGCACTGGAGTGTTTTTCCCAGTCCCATTTCGTCAGCTAGAATAGCGCCACACCACTCTGATTCCCCCAGAGTGAACCCTATCACGCATTTGTAGAGAAACTTCACGCCTTCTCTTTGATGAGGTCGCAGGTGTTTAGCCAAACAGTAGGGTACCGAAACTTCCGATATAGAACCCTTACTATTATTGTGTTTCCATTGATGTTCGTACGAAGGAGTCCCCATCAACAAAGGCACAAATTCAGCAGGTACTTCGTTTTCACTCATGGCAACCTGTTTGAACGCAGTATCGAGAACTGGCCGTTTAGAAGTTGATGGTACAGCGATGCTATTGTGAACAGCTGGTGGTTTGAAATGCTTATCAATCGTTTCAAGTTTAGATCTTTTAGAGGGAATTTGTTGCTGCAAGTTCTCGTTAGATGCATCACCTACACTTGAAAGCTTTTCGATAATCTCTAACTCTTTACTACCAACGATTACACGGGATCCTTCTTCGAAATCCTCCGTTTTCACGCCATTAGAACTAGCGATAATTTTACCATCTTCATTTATCAAAGTGGCACACTTGCCAGTCAATTCTAGTGTTCCATCCCCTTCCCACGTTTTATGTTTCTTGGTCGTTATTTTACCCCAAACGACACTGAATAGAACTTTGGTGCAATGCTGCTTTTCCTCCACTGGTCGCGGGGCCAACGGTTGTCGTGTTTTTGCTAGGGTCTCCAGCGTCCGGGCGTGATTTTCTGAACTATTGAAGAGTTCCATTAATTTAGCGTCAACTTCAGCCTTTTCTGGTGCAAGGCGCGTAGTGGATAGGAACGGCCGGGTCGTCTGTTCCGATCCGGTGTCCGCCGCGCGTTTCATCGATGGGGCACAACTTCGACGCATCGTTCTCGTGCTATTTTCTAAACTATGAAGTTGATTTTGTACAAGTCTTTTTAAGGAAATTGTTGCGTTAGAGTGATAAGAATACTTACTATAAATGTTTCACAATTCGTGATCTTTCGCCTTTTATTTAAGGAATATCCGGAAACAGTTTCAAATTTTTTTTCAACTGTCTCCCCTGGCACAGATTACTGCGAAACTTTGTTTGTACACTGAAGATAAAATTTTTGAGATTTTCATAAGATACAACTTATGAACCTGCAGAATTTTATTCCATAAGACGCTAATGCATTTCATAAACACTACATGCATTTCATAAGATCACCTTATGGAATTCATATGCGTGTCTTAAGTTTATTATAAGGAATAATATGATGAAAATTCCATACTTCAAGACAACTTTGTTGGAGTTGCCTTCAAATTAGCGCTTGTTTGCAAATAAGTGGAGGATAAAGGTAAGCTTTTGTTTTTTGTTTATTCAACACAAAATTCTTTTGTGTATACTTTGCAGCACCTCGGCAATCCTGTGACATGATAGAAGCTCAGCCATGGTCGATTAATAGCACTCCTGGAACTATCGGGCTTCCAAGCAGAATTTTTTTTAAACTGGAGATTTTCCATCGAATATGTATGTACGTAAATTTAATATTATTGAACAAATGTATGTCGAGTGAAATGAAATAAAAATTGTGTTTTATTTATGTATTGAACCAGGTGCATATTATATATTTATGAAACTCATAAGAATTCCTATTTAAATTTCATATTTTGGCACAATGACTAATATAAGTATTATCTATAAAAGCCATAAGAATTTCTTAACAAATTCATAAGTCTGGCTTATGAAATTCGTAAGAGGTTCGATGGCCTACTTCCCCTCTAGAGCATATTCAGGAGAGTTTCAGTTTTAGATTTATAATTTTGACAGTTCTATAATATAAAACTGGAAATTTTAAAACTGGAACTTTCTGTCCCCAGCAGCAGTTTTAGCGGGTGTTCTATTCAGTTTAAAATTCATGTCTCGCTATGCTTTCAGCGTTACTGCATTCAAATGTATTTTTCCCCAGTCTATCTGTTTTAAGTGTCTCTGCTGAAAACTTTGCATGTATTTAAAACACAGTTCTAAACGTGTTTTAAAATCAGCAACAAATAGAACGGCGTCGTATAACAGTTTTAAATTTTGAAACAAAACTGTTCGAAATAATAAAACAAAACACTCTGCTGGGGATGTGAAAGTTTCAGGTTCAGTTCCACTTTGAAACTCCTATATAAAATAAAACACTCCTGAACATGCCCTACACTGAGCCAAATAATCACATACATTTCAAGTGAAAAAGCACTTAAATATGAAAAAGGACCAATCAGATTAGATTCATGTGCAGCAAGTAACATTCATACCTATTTTGATGAATTTCAAATAAGATACCAATAACTTTCAAGTATACAGTGCATACATAGTACATGATTGTCACATACTTCAAGTGTTATATGGAAAGAACGTAAGTAATATGTGAATATAAGATGTGAAAAAACAGATTAATATGTCGTCACGTATTCACAGCGCAAGGCAAATAAATTACAACCGAAGATTCTCGAACAGTCAATAAAGGTATTTGAACATAAATTCACATCGATATTTATGAGAAACAATAAAATTAAATCAAAATAACATTTCAGAATACTGGAAGGAAAGGAACTGCAAGCAATATTGATACCAATGGAAACTGCAAAAAAGATCGCTGATCTTTTTTAGTATAATCGATACCTGGAGAAAAGAATACTCTACATCGTATATGTCATGGTATAAATTAATAATTTATAAATAGCGAGTATATGCTGCATGATAAATCAATTCAAAGTCTGCATATTTATTTCCCGTCTTTATTCTTCTTGAACACAAGTGAAAAGTATTTGCATACTATTTGAAATGCAGCTAATAATTACATGAAAGTCACATAAAAAATATATGAACCTATTCTAAAAAGTATGTGACATTCCAATGGAAAGTACCTGAACTTCACTTAACATGTACATGTAGTCGACACTGGTTTTAATTCGATTGGAACCAAAATCTTCCATGTGCGAAACATGTAACATTTACGTGAAAAATGTTATGGAAAATATTTATATGTTTTTACATGTGATAAGTAAGTGATAATTTGGTTGAGTGTAAGGCAGACTTATGATTTCCTGAGTGCATATAAGGAGAGTGACGACACTGTCAAAATTGGAACAATTATTATTTGTCAGTGTCATTCCAAACGAGTCAAATTCATGTATTTTGACAGGTCGTTTGTTCGTTTGGAATATCACTGACGGATAATCATGACAGTTGTCTTCACTCTCCTTACATACACTCTGATGATTTCTATACATATTACTTGTGGCGCAAAATCATGTGATAGATTTCAATAGTTTTTTTCCTCGGTGTAGGATTAGAAGCGGCAAAGTCAGCGTCAGAGCTGCCATTTATACAGATATATCTGTATTATACAGATTTTGAAGCGCAGTTACTGACCTGATACAGAATATAGATTTTCAATACACAATGCAGATTTAAACAGATTTTTAGTAATTTCAATTGAAATCGCTTTGGCGGACCCTCTCTGCAGCCGTGTTCATTATCAATAACCTATTCATCAATAAATTATTAACCCTTAAAGGCGCAAATCAATTTTTTTCAAATTTTCTGAAAATTGTCTCACAGTTTTAATACGTTACTATGAAAATTTTGAGATGGTTTTCGCAACGTTGTTTTAAAACAACATTGCGCATTTAAGGGTTCATCAATTGGGGATTGTTTTCCACCAAATGTTACATACGTCCATTTGAAAAGGTACTCGAGAAATATACAAAACCATCTCTAGGACGATTTTTCAGAAGGGCGTAAGAGCAAAATGTAAACAAACCGGTTTTATGCTTAATATTGAAGTTAATGCTATAAATTACCGTAAAAATTTAAAAAAAAATGTAATAAGCATTTTGGAACGCCTTACCAAGATTTTTTAAAAACGGCTTATTTTAACTTTATGGGATGTGGAATCGAGTTGTTGTTACGCCCTCTCTTTTTACTTTAATGATTCTGTCAATATAAACGAGGTATTATACATTAATTTGAATTAACAATACTCGTAATAGATCACTTCAACCTAACAATCTAATCAATTGAATAGATTAAAATATATATTACGTAATTAGTCTGAGATTAACATTGGAACGGCTTAGGCCATTATAATAGGTTAGTCTTCCATACGCCCTGCTTTATCGACCGTTTTTCATCTGCCAACATTCATGCGCCTCTCTATAACCGCCGTAAATTGAAAACGTAATGCTGTAAAGCCCGTCGTTTTCACTCTCGTGCGTGCTATTAACTATTTATTTTTAGAAGATATAAACAGGAAAGTATAAAATATTTTTGAATAGCATTTCGGAAATATGGATGTTTTACTCAGTAAGTATGTTTTATTTTAAATAAGGGAGCAACAAATTATGTTTATTATTTTCAGAAGCTGTGGATATGTTAGAAAGCGATTTGGAGGGACGCCTGTGTTCAGTACCAACAGCTGTTTGGTTCGAGGAGGTAGCTAGCTCATCGATGCAGTGCAGGAATCTTTCATTCGCAAATGTGCATACCTCAACACCTCTTCCAATGGATCTATCAATGTCTAGCTTTGAAGAGACTCCACTCGACTTATCGGTGAACAAGTATGAATCATTCCACACCTCCAATACGGAACCTCTGAATTTGGCATTGCCTGCAATACATGATGTTGGTATTTCCGATCGTGAGAACAACCTTATTTTTCCAAGTGATCGTGGGGCATTGAACCTTGTCAGCGATCGGCACGAAGCGAAAACAATGGAAGTTGGTGGGTCAGTTCTACGAGACAGAAGCAGCGTTTTAGGAACAAACTTACGGTTCTGCTTATCCCCACGGCGAAATGATTACTCTACACGCAATCCACTGATTCCTGTTATAGAGAATGGAGCATCGGGATCTCAACTACGTTTTTGTTTGTCTCCTCGACAAAAGACAGTCGGCCCACTGTCGAACGATCACGCTACGGACAGTATTAGTAGTCACTCGTTTCGTCGTCCGCTTTTTCCACCTTTGGCTTCAGGATCACAACTACTAGCAGACATTAAACATGGGAATATTGGCGAGAAGGCTGATAAAGAAACTAGAAGAAACCCATTGACAAAAACACACGAGTCGGAGAGCGACGATGAGGACGAAGATGAGGAAGAAGGCGACACAACGATTATCAACGAGTTTACGCTGTTCGAATATTTCGAACCGTATCGTAACCAGTCGGTTGTTGGTCACGAAGAAGACGACGGAATTGATAACGAGGAAACAGATTGTAAGTAGCTATGATTTACATTGAATTAATAATGATTTACACATTTTTAACAGTAATAGCCAGGAAACGTACATCTTCTGGAACAGCTTCAGTACCGTCTCAAAGAGAAACCAAATGTGGTGAAGGCAAAGAAAATATAAACTTACAAAGTACGGTGCCGGAAAATCGCTCACGAACTGAGTATGACGGAGGTTTGTATTTATAAGTTAGTATATTGTACACTGACATTAGCTGGACTGTGCCACTGAGCGTTCTTGTCATTTTATGTTTTTGCCTTTCTCATATAGAAAGGTTATTCAATTGGTCGGAATTTCGGTTTTACACCGAGCCCGCAGGGCCGAATCTCATACCATTCGACTCAGTTCATCGAATGAATGGAATGAAATAAAAATCATGTTATTCATTGAAACTTCTTCTTACGGGTTGCTGTTATGGATCCTCTTAGGTATTTCCTTCTTTTCTGGTTGCTGTTTCAAAAGCAAAAATCGCATTTCAAAATTTCATGTCGTAACTCTCTAATACGAGCATTTCACCGTTTTCAGACCTTTTGTGTTATCGTACAGTAATGTTTCGATTATATCACTATGCGTTTATATCAATACTCGTTTATATCACCCTCGATTATATCATGGTTTTATCTCGATTATATCACGCTTTTTGAAAAACAGACAAGGCACACTACGTTTTGATCCAATTAAGCCACATGTTGTGTCCTGGCACTTTTAGGATTTTTTTTACAATTGATTTGCTTATTTACATATAGGGTAATGAGCCTATTATTAGGTTTCGGACTGTTTCGTTAAGGGTTTATATGTGATGATGTCGGTCAAAAAGTCGAACTTTTTTATTCTTTTATCTTAAAGTTTAGATTCTTAAAAAAGTATCTGAAATTTTTATAGATCTTTAAGTAGTAGAAGCAAACTTTTAGCGCTGTTCATCTTGTTCCTTTAAGTGAAGACAGGGCGTGGCGTGAAACTTTAAACGTGAATAATCTCGAAATCATGTTTTACCAAGACGTTGTTGCAATGACTAGGATTGCCGAAATATTCTTCGACCGATTTCAATTTTAGTTTTAAATTCTTCGTAACTTATTTGCCGTGTCCTTAAGAGACCGTCGTTTGGTGTAGCAGGTAAACAAATCGACTTCTTTTTTAAATTGTTGATAACTAACAAGAAAATCTAACAAAATAATGAGAAAAACAAAATACGCCAGATATGGTAGGTATGCCTAGATATGCATTTTTTCTTGAATCTATGTGAATACTTTTCTTTCGAAAAGTCATTATTAACAATTAGTGATGGGACTATTTCTATGGATGTTGAAACAACGAGAACTGAATCGTAGTCTCTTCGAATACACTGATTTTAATAGTCAAGATATTTGTCCAAAACCTTAATGTGGCAAATTCCTTCAAGTTTAGTTTTGGGTGGTTCAACTATTTTAAGAAACGGTATGTGCTACGTAATGTGAAGCTGTGTGGGGAAAAACTATCCACTGATGCCAGACCGTTTTACCCAATGTGTTGAAGAAAGATGGCAGACCCTGCCCTAATCAACGGCATCAAATGGGTAGTGTGATTATATAAGCATGGCAAAAATAGGCTCATTACCCTACTTTGATTTATTCTTTTGACTAACTTGACCTTTTTATTACTTTTTGTTTATAGAAATACATGGGTTAATGCTTGAATGTACTTTTTTGGTTTGTTTTGAATATATCACGCTTCAAATATATCACGCTAAAATACAGACCGACCGTGATATAATCAAAACATTACTGTATTGGTAGTTATGAACGAAGCAAAGATGTTGATACGAATATATACGCACTCCATTGATTGTTGGTCGTGTAATTAATGAAATAGTGAGGCACTCCATAATAGGGTTAAAATAGCTTCTTTACCATATAAACGGACTGAACATTCGTTTAAATTTTTATTTTACTTTTACTAGCAAGAAACAAACAAATTTATTTGAAAATATTTACACTACTTATCTTGTTGTCACTTTTGCTACTTCTGTTGTTTGAAATTTATATCTAGCCGATGAAAAACCTATATATATATTATACCATAAATCTTTGCAGGTTTTCGAGTTCCAGGTTTCGAGGATATAAACATAGATGCAGAACGGAAAAAAGAATCTAAGAAGCTTAGGATACTGAACAAAACGAACAAAGAACGCGGGTTAGAGTACATCCGGGCAGATGGTACTAAAGTTCCAGCTCGTGCCATTCAATGTCCACGCCACTGCTCGAAACTTAAATGTGTAGAGAAATTCGATGATGAATTGCGAACGAAATTGTTGAGCAACTATTTACAGCTGACTTTGTCTGGCCAAAATCAGTTCCTCAGCAATCATATCGAAGTGACGTTTGCGTCGTACCATAGAGTAAGTATTGGTAAAACAGTAAATCTGTGCTAAAGTAGATGCTGAATTTCTAAGTGTGCTTTATACCAAATATAACTTCACTTTTGCATACAACACCACCCAGTTAAGCTCAGCCGGAAATGAACCGGAATTCTGGCTGGCTCCAGTTCGTATTCCAGCTCCAGTGACACAATCGATTCTAGTTAGAATCGGTTGTGTCACTGGAGCCGGAATACGAACTGGAATCAGCCAGAATTCCAGTTCATTTCCGGCTGAACAGGGCAGCCTACATTTCTCTGACTGCAGAAGACGAATCAAACAAACATAAAATAATAAAGCTATCGTTTTTCTAGGTACTGAATTCCAAACGGGTATATAGTCGGAAGTATTTCTTACCAGGTGCTGGTGGGAGAGTCCGTGTATGTCAGAAAATGTTTATGTCTACTTTTGACATTAAGGACAAAAAGTTGCGCTGCTTGGCCGCCAAGAAGGTGAATGGGATGGGCATTGCCGCTGACGAATATCGTAAAAAGAATAGCTCTAGAAAAGTAATAACGCCACAAGCTCGAAAGTATGTGGAAAATCATATTCTTTCGTTTCCTGCATACACATCCCACTACACACGAGAGAGTTCTTCTAAGCTGTATATTTCCAGCGATCTTAATATTACTAAGCTGTACGAAATGTATTTGAAACGATCAGAGAAGGACAACGAGCGACCGGTTTGTTTCAATACATATCGTTTAGTTTTCAAAGGCTTCAATATCGGCTTCAGAAAACCAAAAGCAGACACATGTTGTCAATGTGACAAGTTCAATGTATTGCTTAAAATAACAAAATGCGATCGAGAAAAGGAATCCTTGTTATGTGAACAGGACGATCACCAAAGAAAAGCTAAACTTATCTACGATTTGAAACGAACAGACATAGCCGAAGCCAAGCAAAATGTTGGCGTGTACACCGCTTCGTTTGATCTGCAGAAATGCCTGCCAACACCACACCTTATGTGTGGTCAAGCCTACTACAGTAGGCAGCTGTATACCCTAAATTTAACAGTATTCGAAACCTTTTGCGGCAGAAATGAGGCCCGCTGTTATCTGTGGGACGAATCGAAAGCGCGGAGAGGCGCCCAAGAGATCAGTTCTTGCTTGTTGCGTCATTTACGAGATGTGTTAAATAAGAACCACCAGCAGCTGCGTGTTATAAATCTATACTCAGATCGATGCAGCGGACAGAACTTGAATATAGTAATCTGTATGATGTTTTGTCTACTGACCGAGGAAAATTACCGATCTGGCAGGGATATAATAATCAAGCACAAATTTATGCTAAGTGGCCACAGTCACATGGAAGTTGACTCTGTCCACGCCGCCATTGAGAGGACTAAAAAACGTTGCTGCATAAATATCGAAACTCCAAGAGATTGGGCAGTATTTATAGCGCAAGTAAAGCGGAAAGTTCCCATAAAGGTTGTAGAATTAGAACAGCCCGACTTTCTTGCACTAAAAAAACTAGATTCAAGGTACAAAAAACCAAAGGTAAACTCAAACAATGAAGCTATAAAATTCAGAGAAATTTCCTTATTCGAATATCGCGCGTGTAATCCAGGTGTGGTGTATTACAAGCTTAGTGCAGATGATACAGAATATAAATGCTTCATTATGCTAGACCTGTCCATAGTGGACAAGGTTGATAGGCCATTTCCCATTATTCCACCAATCGAAACGCTGCCTATTCAACTGCCCCAGGAAAAGTTACAAGATTTAAAAAACCTTTTGCATTATATTTCGAACAAGTTATATTATGAAACTCTATTGAAAAACTTAGTGGCACCGAAGCAAGGAAGAAGAAAAAAGATAAATATTGAATATCATTTCGAAGCAGATATGGAAGAAGAATGGGCGGTAGAGTATTTGGAACCCATTAACACAAGTATGGAATAAACGTTCTTGTAAAAAAAATGCTTTGTTTTATATATTTTATTCATTCATTCCTCACAATTGATGAACAATTATAATGAATAGTTCACATTATCACTGACTTCGCAAGTACGATATATTTCAAAGCAGGTTTGTTATTTTCACTTCGATGTATGTGTTCGATTTTCTCCATGGCGCGTGCGATACACTTCTTGATTCACACCACATTCTAGCGAAATGATCCTAGCGATTCTTCATAGAAAAGCATTCCAATTAGCATTAGCGAATAACCAGCGTAATAACATCTCATACTGGCTGACTCTTTAGCTGCAACGCATTACAGATGTTGATCGACATAGGAGTCGATTCGTGGCTGGTTGGTTGTTACCAATTCTTCGATAACCACAATGAATTATAATTGTACACAGGATCATACCACTAGTTTAGAACTGACTATGGAGTCCTTCGAACCGAAACTTATGTTTTAGTCACCATTTCATTGGTAGTAAAACTATTTTTCAGCCATCTAGAAAATACAATTCTCTATAACATTTGACTATTTAACCTTTCTTCTTTTGTTTACCTGGAATAGTGTCAATCGCGTTCCTTTTTTGTTTACCCCGAATGAAGTCAATCCGGTTGGCTCCCCAAAACCATTGTGTTGAATTTTATACAGCACTGAATCCATTTTGAACATATATTTTCACAATTAGGGTTTTCGATTGATGGCACTGACACCGCGCCGGTGTTTTGCACTGGCACGGTGCCAATGGAACACTCCAATGCGAATCGAGTGCAGGCTTGAATGTGTGCGTGTAGTTATCCGAGCTGTCATTTAACAGCTGTTCTTCTTTTACCACATAAAATGTTAAGTTAAAAGAAGAAGTTATTATCAATTTATGTATTGTTTATGGAGCGAGAATGAATATTCTTCGAAAGAGAGCGGCTTATCGACTACTGTTGTAATTTAGCACCTCAGAAGCAAGTGTCCTAAAAGTCTGTTTTCGGAGTTAAAAGATAGCTGACGAGTTTATATTTACTGCATCATTCGAAATCCAGTTACTGTCGTCGTGAATTTCCTCCACATCATTAGTTGTTTGCCAATGAATATAAAATTGCTCGGCATTGGAAAATATCGATACAAGTGGATGAATGTGGGCGGCAATGAAGTGGTCACAATGATTCATTATAATACATTTTCTGCAACAATGAGATCCGTCTCGGTCGGTGGAGCGGAAAACCATACAGGATAATCTGTGTGTATCTGTGTATCGAAGAAAAAACTGGTTCTTTTCGGGATTGAATTCCTCGACCAGAAGTTACATTCACGGAAAGTTGGTTCCTTACGGATCTGAATTATATTACGCTGTCGATTTTCCTCAAAAGTTTTATTCAAAAATTCAAAACATGCTAGAATTAACTCGTTTGAGTGTTTGTTATATTGAATGATCCGGATATTGTTCCCATTAATTGTAATGAAACCGCACAAGTTATTACGGATTGACGTTTGAGGTATTAGTAATTGTCAGTACCATATGGGGTATTGGTCATTGTCTTGAATCGCGTCTTTTTAAGAAAAAATGAGCTAATTTGGAAATAGTTCAAAATGAACTAATGACTATTCAACATAAACTAATGAAAAATTTTAGAGTAATTTCAAATAAAAGAAAAAATATATCAAGGTCGATTATTTTTTTACCGTTATGTGTCCGACAGAGTACCTGGATACCTTTTCAGATTTCAATCCATGAAATTCCATTATTGTTACTCAAGTTGGAAGTGGATATTTGGCGAAAGGTTAACACCAAGCATAGCTTCTGCGGAAATGAAGTTGACTATGCGGCAAGCGGAAGTCTGGGGAAGGGCTCCCATCAGGTTTCACGTAGCAGGCCGATAAGTGTACCCGGGTACCCGCAAAATTGAAATACTCATACTTTTGTATTTTTTAACCGATTTGTACATTTTTTGATTTTTTGGATTCAGAAACTCATCTGTTCCAGTGCTGGGATGCTATTTGTGAATTTCAATGGAATACTGGCAATATGGATATCAAAAATCTTGGAATTCCATCAGCAGACTGCATCTCATGGTTGGGGATTCGACCGCGGAACGGACATTCCAGAGCAGTTTCCCATGATACCGTGACTGACCGTTCCGAGGACAAATTTTCATATGGTCCCGAAACGATAAACTTCTGAGACAATTTGCGGAATTTTGATACCCATATTGCCAGATTACAAGTTAAAATTCGCAAATCATATTCTAGAACTGGAACATTACACCGAACATTACATTACATATATGTCTACGCCGACGACATCGTGTTGGTCGCTATAGGAAGAATAATCCGGCGAACCCGTCGTAAACTTCAAGCCCCCTAAGCGTGGTGAGCCGATGGGCGTTATCAGTCAGTTTTAACATGGCACCCGCTAAAAGCGTGATTACACACCGCTGCAGCACAAACTACATTGCAACAGGGAGGCCGATCCTTCTGGTTGGGGCGGTAAGAACTACTTTCTTCTACAGACAGCCAACCAGATCCATCGGGAATGCACAGACATGGATCTGCCACCGATCGCTCGCTTACCCCGAGTTCGTGACCGGAACTGGCACGTCCGCGGACCCAACCTGGACACAAGTCTGCCTGCAGAACTGTGGGTCGCTGCTGGTAGTGAAGTCCGAGCCAAATATAACTGACTGATGGTATAGCAATCACGTGCGGATTTTCACCGACGGCTCCAAGATGAAGTCGGAATAGGAGTAAGCGTAATATAGAAAAGGCTCTCTTTCCGCTTACCGGCGTCATGTTCTGCTTTTTCAGCCAAAGTGTCAGCTATCGCACTCGCCATGGTCCAGAAACAGGAAGACACTCCCGTCGCCTTGTTGTTGGATTCTCTGGTAGTCATCTCCGCCATTGAGTCGCGGAAATCCCGCCACACCTTCATCCAGGCTATCGAGGCCAAGTATGATCCACTCACAACAATCTGCTGTGTCCGCTTGGTGGCCAGAGTGAAACACACCCGCCGACATCTCCCAACACTTGTTCCAGCCGCAGACAGTTATGGCAAGTTGACGTCAAGGATAGCTGAAACTTTCGTGTGTCATTCGCACAGTAATACTGGACACCGGAGAACAACAGTACTGTCGCGGCCGAGGTCGCGGCTCAGAGTTGGGCATACAAAAGTTTCCCATGCCCGCACCGTATCGCGTGTCCCTCCACCAATATGTATTACACGTTCGTCTTGGCGAGTGTTTTCTCCAACGAGAAACTGGCACCGACCCAGGTTTCATGCGCGGCACTCAATGTACCTTAATCATACCAATCTTTGAGCTCTATCAATATCGACAATAATATGGTACAACTTGCGATTGGCAAAATGAAGGCCTCGACAGGCCCAGATGGTATACTAACTACTATTTTTAAAAAATGCTCTGCCGGTCCAATTGAACCTCTTTGTTATCTTTTTCAACTGTTGCTAACAACCGGAGTATTTCCCAAACTCTGGAAATCCCCCTCCATGTTTCCAGTTCACAAAAAAGGTGATAAAAAGGAAGTCGACAACTACCGCGGTATTACAACGCTAAGCGCAGTTCCTAAGCTGTTTGAAATGACTGCTGGAACCCATCTTCATCCACTGCAAACAGTATATCTCCGAGACTCAGCATGGATTTATGCCGAAAAGTTCAACATCTACGAATCTTCTGTCGTTCACAACATATGTGACAGATGCCATGTCTGACGGCCTTCAAACTAACGTTATTTACACGGACCTTTTAGCTGCATTTGAAAAGATTTATAAGCTATTGCAGTGGCAAAATTGGATAGACTTGGCTTTGGTACTAATATTCTCCGCTGGATGCAATCGTATTTCCGTAATCGTCGTCTGGCAGTCAAGATAGGTGATTGTGTATCCGAAGAGTTCTTCGCTTCATCTGGCATTCCGCAAGGCAGCCATCTCGATCCATTGATTTTTCTTCTGTATTTCAACGACGTCAACTTTCGTTTAGTAGGACCACGGTTGTCTTTCGCTGACGACTTCAATCCTTCACAGAATCCGGAATACTGATGCAGCTTTCCTTCAACGCCAACTGGTAAGCTTAGCGGAATGGTGCGAAATCAACCGGATGATCCTAAATCCCAAGAAATGCACGGTCATTACGTTCTTCAGGAAAAAAACGCCAATTCGTTTCGAATACTGTCTAGCAGAATCCACGATTGACAGAGCGAATTGTGTCAAAGATTTTGGAGTTTTTCTCGATGAACAGCTGACGTTTAAGCAGCATATCACCTATATTGTCGCAAAGGCATCACGCTGCTTGGGGTTCATTATCGTCCTCGTTCTCTTCGCAATAATATATTCCTCAGATTACCTCTTCGCTGGACTAACTATGGAGTTAACGGTGCCATCATTGGTTTGCAGCGGACTTTCAACAGAGTGTCATCCGAGTAAATTAAGGGCCAGATGACTAATTTCAAATTACTTTATTTGTCCTGTTCACTTTTCAATTAATAGAAAATTGGATGTATTCTTCACATAATCAAATAATAATCCCATAGCATAACATGTTGCCCAACCAGCCTTCCACCTACTCTTCGTACGCCAGAATATAATTTTAAGGGTTTGCCTTTTGACCTTGTCGAACGAAATCGAAACACTCTATTCACGTTCACTGCTTAAACTCCATTAGATATTATCAGTAACTTTTCCTGTTCTGCTTCTGAACCAAACCATGAATTCTTTCCGAAGGTTCTGAACCAACAGTATTCCACTATTTACTAGATGCATTCCATGAATGCTACTCATCAAGCAGTGGTGTCACTCCCGGCAAATTGGTTCCTTGCGACTCGAGTCGGTTATGCAGAGGATCTAGAACATCGACCATTAGAATTCCAAGCCACTTTCGCAACATTTTACTCCTGTGTATGTATCGGTTCGTTAGTGATTTCTGCCACCACGAACTGTACCAAGTATACCAACATGTAGCGCGAATGCCGGAAGAAAAGCTAAAAGAGAACTTGGAGGAGGTCACACTCAAAGATCTGATGGAAGAGGTGTGGAAAACAACCAATCAAATACGTAAATACATAATATATTTCGTTCCAAATAAAATAAGACATACACATATGTAAAGTTGTTACAGCATCATTTCCCAATCACCATATCAAACGGCTAGTCGAGCAAATCCGCCGTCAAAGCTCTCGGCTTTGGATCGTACTTGAGACATCGCTGCAGCATTTCGAGCGAAGTCGGCGGATAATAACTGGGCAACGTCGGAAAATCAATAGTCGTGTTGGGTTTGTTGATAACATTTACCTTGTAGTTGTTCTTGATGTGGGCAAATGGAGTCCTCTTATACAGCAGTAAATACAGTATGCACCCCAGTGATCAGATTCTCCGTGCAAGTGTCAATCAGAGCTTCCGGGCTGATATAGTTGAATATGCCCGCTTGGGAAAACTTCATAATACTGGTGGAGTCGAAGGAGATATTGCTGGCGATGCCAAAGTCAATCAGGTTGCCATCAGAAAGTTAGCCGGTTTGAGATTCAGATGGATGACACTGTGCTCGTGAATGTAGTGCACACACTGCACTATCTGGTACCAAATATGCATGACCGTGTACAGCGGGATATCCTTGCGGTAGCTTTGCAGGATTTTGTGCAGATAATTATCACCCTTTTCCATTACCAGGTTTAGTTGGTTAGACTCCGGAACATGACAACTAAAAGTTCATCGTTTCGATTAGATTACATGTAACTGTTTTTATTCTATAAATACTCACTAGTCATACAGCGCTACTACATTTTCATTCCCTTGCAATTTCGCCAACAGTTTCGTTCCGTTTAAGTAGCCTTCTACTATGCTGGAATCGCCTTCGAGCTTCACCAACTGAAAACAATGGGTTTGAGATATTTTCTTGAAATTATTCCTTCCCAAACACCTACCTTCAACGCTCATTCAACGCCCGTCCCCATTTGTTTGGCCGAAAACTAAACTGGAGCCACCGGAACCGAGCTTTTCAGAACCTGGTAATCCTTCTCGTTGATAGTGATAACGGGCGACGGTTTCGTCTTGTTCGACGGTTCCCTTTTTTGGTTCACACTGAACTGCTTCTTTACGTAGAGGTGGTGGCGGCTCTGGAGATGATCGCCGCTTCGGAACCGCTATTTTGGGGAAATTCCAGCCTTCGGTTGTAATCCACGTCCGGGAAACGGGAGCCACTAATCAATAAAACGCATACCTCTAGTTGACAGAATTGAAGTCTAAAGCCTGCAAACCAATGAGCACCAAATACGATTCCGACAGAAGGGTACTATCCCTGTCGTTTTCTGTAATTATAACAAATAACATTATTTAAAATAAATAAAACCAAGTTATATTCATTTACCTGCGATAACCGGTTTGTTTACCCATCCATTTTGAACATTGCTTTGACGTTTGCGTGATTGGTGTTGGTCTGTGTTGGTGAGTGCACTGGCTCCACCGACAATTTTTTCGGTGCCAAATCTCTGCCCCGAAATTGCACTGGAATTGCACTTTTTTATTGCAGTTCCAATCAATGGAACATGGTGTCGGCGTTTTGACAACACTTCTGCAAGAAAAGTGCAATTTCAGTGCAGAAAACTCCACCAGTTCCTTCAATCGAAAACTCTAAATATAATAAAACGCCGTTAAACCACACTAAAATGAAAACAAGACTTATGTATTGGGCCGCAAGAGCGTTTGTGTTTTATTTAGAGGCTGCTGTCAAAAGCCTCATCAGCATAATATGATTGTCAAAGGTCGGTAAAGAAGGCCGCATAATCGTGAAACATCTCAAAAGGACGCAATACACATTTTTGCGCTTTATGGAAGAAAAACATTATTTTTATTGGAAATGCAAGCTTAAAATGATGCATTCATTAATCGTGTTTATTTTAATCTATAGATTAGATATCCAGCTTTCATAGCAACAAATTGAGAATTAAAAAATTTCGAAAATTTTCAATGTCGATTTTCTCGAAAGCAAGCAACTGTACTAACGCCCTTCTGAAAAATCGTCCTAGATCTGGTGGGAAAGTAAACAAATTTTGCAGACGTCAAAACCAACTTTTGCTCGGCATTTTCTTCAGTCCGGCCAGGAATTTCTGGCTGTTGGTTTCATATATATAAGATAGAATAGTTTCTTTATTTTAAATAACGCTGTAAAACAACCGACGGGTAGTTAAACATTCCAGCAAGTGTTTTTTTAAATTATTCCCTTTTTACAGGAAGGTAAGAGAATTATTGATTCTAATCAATGTCACCTCAAAACTTAGCATCCAAACATCGCACGCCACCAATTTCTTTTCAGTGACGTGTACTTTCGCGTGTAGCTGTAAAACGGCATACTTATACATAAAATCGTGTTTTTTGTGAATGATTTGGCGTTAGTTGAACCGACGGAGTGATCACCGTGCAATATTGTTTTATCTCATCCGGCGAGCGATGAGCGTACGCAAAAGACAAGACCAACGTCCGGATCAAGTCCAGCTGTTGACGCCTGTGTCCGCCATCACCGGTGACCACGATGAGGACAAACATGAATCCAGCGACCTGCGAGGGGATTGGAGCAACATAGCGATTCTGTTTTTCCTATACCTGTTGCAAGGTATTCCTATCGGATTGGCCGCAGCAATTCCGATGCTGTTACAGAATCGTGGCGCCAGCTACAAGCAGCAGGTATGTGGGGACCTTTAGTCTATCTATACTCTAACATCAGTTTCGTAAAAATTAAATCTTCAGTATTTTTAATACAATTTTATAACAAACCACAGACTGAAAGGTCATTTGAATCGTAAATAGTTTCTATCTAATCTGCTTTGTCACAACAAAGGTTAGACTTATAAGATAAGAATGATGGAGTGGTAATTAAACATAACTGCACGATGGCACATAGTATCTTCCGATTCTTTAGGTTCGAAGAAGATCGGTATATTGAATTGTGATTGTTTGATTTTCCCATATAGGCATCCCATCACATTAGAAGCATGACATACCTCAGGAAAAAATAATTGAAAATAAAGATCCTTATTAACGAGCGGTCTTTTATTTGTGCTTCCTGCCACATGCGTCTTAGTGCGCAATCATATGGTATTTTCGTTTTTTTACAGTGCACTACACCAGTATTAGTCGGTGCTAATACTCGTTCAAACTTGGGTGTACTCAGTCTATCTCTTTTTGTGTACTACGCGGGCTCAAATTTTGCCAAGGGACTGTACTGCCTAAAATCGTGTCAGTCCCACGTAGATAAAGAATTCCAAAGAGCATGGGACTGACTTACGATTATGGGCAGTGTAAGTTCAAGGGTTTGCTTCAACTTTGATTTGAAAAAATTCGGTACCTACGGGACCATTAATAAATTACGTAATGCTTTTAGGGGAGGTGGTACGAGAAATGATCATGTTATGACATATGGGGGACTAGAACCTAGAACCTTACGTAAAATGTTTTTACTGAAGAAAAAAATAGAGAATTTGTTACGTAATAGGTTAGGGAAGGATAGATAAATTTGTGACAATTTGTTACATGGGGAAGGGAGAGTCAATTTTAAACGATTATTGCGTTACGTAATTTATGAATGGTACCTAAAATGTATAGTGAATCAACAATTCATCAAATCTTATAGGATAAATTAAAGTACGTTTGCTTTCCTTCATCCATTGCCAAGGGTGGGTACTTTTAGATTACAAATCTAGCGATTGAACAGTGAAGCGTCTATTTTTGAATAAATATCTATAAATAAGAAATACTGTCTATAACCGCATTTTAGTTCCATGTAGATGGGGGATCCCACAGAACATCAGACAACTATGCGATTATAGGCAATATATGGAGTTAAGTTCCGTTACGTGGTTACGCGTAGTACAACAGATCTCTTGCCCGGGGCGATGTGTGTTACCAATCATTAACATTTTCGTTTTTCTTACAGGCCGAGTTTAGTTTCGCCCATTGGCCGTTCAGCATGAAGCTGCTATGGGCCCCAATCGTAGATTCGCTGTACTGGAACCGCTTCGGCCGGCGCAAATCATGGCTGATACCGACCCAGTATCTGATTGGCATTTTTATGCTCATTCTGTCTATGCATGTGAACCGCTGGCTCGGTAATAGTTCTGAGGATGCCACGCTTGCACCAAACATACCGATACTGACCGGAATATTTTTTGCGTTGAATTTCCTCGCCGCAACACAGGACATTGCCGTGGATGGCTGGGCGCTGACGATGCTGAAGCGGTGTAATGTGGGTCATGCTTCGACGTGTAACAGTGTCGGTCAGACGGCAGGATATTTCCTGGGCTATGTTGCGTTTATGGCCCTAGAGTCTGCCGAGTTTTGCAATAGCTACTTACGAGCGGAAGCTTCGGATGAAGGCCTGGTGACGCTTCCTGGGTTCCTTTGGTTTTGGGGTTTGGTGTTTCTGGCTACCACAACACTTGTAGCACTGTTGAAACGCGAATCCCTTCCCAGCATAGATCGAGGGCACGACGAACATTTAGAGCTGGATATAAAACAAACCTATCGGCTACTGCTCAACATTATCAAAATGAAACCTATATTGATTTTGACGGCCATTCTTTTAACCGTAAAAATAGGATTCGCTGCTTGTGATGCCGTTAGCTCTTTGAAGCTTATCGACGCTGGTGTTCCGAAGGATAAACTAGCTTTGCTAGTCGTACCACTAGTCCCACTGCAAATAATACTTCCACTGGTGATTAGTAAATACACTACAGGACCACGCCCTATGGAGGTATACCTGAAAGCCATTCCGTATCGGATAGCTCTAACAATCGTCGCTGCTGCCGTTGTGTGGTTCACTCCAGCTTTAATACACAATAACCACGTTCCTTACCACTACTATTTGATACTGTTGACCAACTATGGATTGTACCAGATAGCTCTCTATAGCATGTTCGTTGCGGTGATGGCATTTTTCGCCCGAATCAGCGATCCAGCGGTTGGAGGTACATATATGACGCTGCTCAATACGCTAAGCAATCTTGGCGGCAACTGGCCAACTACGGTTGTACTGTGGATGGTGGACGTGCTCACCTGGAAGCGCTGCTCGAATGCAACAGACAACACGTGCTCTAGCACCACACAACAGGAGGTAAGAAATCATCAATCTATAAAATCCACACAGAATATTAACCATTTTTTGTAGATATGTACAGACGGAGGTGGAAAATGTGAAATTCAGATCGACGGATACTACATTGAGGTTGCCATCTGCTTAGTGTATGGAATTATTTGGTATCAATGGGGTAAGCATAAAATACGCTACCTACAGAGTTTGCCTCTGAATGCTTGGCGGGTGGTGCATCGGCAGCGGGAGCATACGAGTTAGCAATTATTGCAGTTGATATAGACAAACGATTGCCTGAGGAAAAACCACCGACAACGGCGTGATTGAGTGATATATTATTTTCGTTTTAGTGCAAATTCTTCGTTAGAGTAATTTTGTTTTATCTAGTTTATTTAGTGGGAGACGTGGGAAATCAGTGGTTCATAAATATATACACACAATACAATGAGCAGCTAATTGATCTGATAATTGGCCAATGATTACAAAATGTCTTCGAATGATACAGCAAAGCAAACTGATTTTCGATGTTCTCACATTTTAGACAAGCACATTGCACATAGCACATCTTGTTTTAACGATGCCTTTACGAAGCTGTGAGACTGATGAAACTACTGCTCACTGGAATCTAGTTAGTATACGCGGGATTCAAAAATCGCTGGTAAAATAAATCTTCGTATAGGTTTATCCGTTTTAACAGGCATCATTTGAGCATTCTTTAGGATCTGTTTTACGGGTTTTGTGTAGCATACTTTCGTACAGAGTTTTGTTTATAAACACTAGTGTGAATTATTTTTTAAGATATATGTAGAATTATAAGACCACGACACAAACTCTGTCTACAAATTCCTATTATAACAAATTATTCCATCGGTTATAAGGCAACTTTACGCGCAAATTACTTTGCCTCGGAAATATAGCGTAGCTATATAAGTCATTGATCATTGTAATAATTATTTGTTTCATTTGAATCGACGAAATAAATTACCATACATTTATATACACGAAATTTCTAAGAAAGAAAACGTTTTCAGCTTCTTTGCTTAACAAAGAAGCCACCTAGCTAAAATCAGCCCAACCAGGCCATTTGCGCTTCTTCGCCTCACAACAATGCCACGTGTTTCTTTATCCAGAACAAAGCTGTATCATAGGCAACTTAAGTCACCACACGACGCGGTTATTCATGAAGCTCGGGTGATCTATCGCGGTGCGATGGTACCTCGCCAGCTGTATCCCAAATCCCAAACCCATTAGGCAGGATTTTCATAAATTTTTATTTCATGTCCCCAGCATTTTAAAAAGTGCTCTTGGGTGTGATAATGTGTTTCGGCTTTTTAGAGCAGGCTCGATTACAAGACATTATACGATACTCGCTCACCCCCCAATGCTTATTGCAGCGTAAACATTATCGAGCCAAGATGTTTCCATGTTTCCACATATTTTCCTTATGTGTCTATTATCACCCTACATATTTGAAACTGTTGGTAACAGCAGCGTTTGCCTTTTTTCGACGCATTGGGTCAAATGGTAGGACGACAATTGGGGCACTCTATCCTAATAAAATAAAAAATAAAATTGTTGCGTCAGCTTTATGTATACATTTTTAGTAAAGTGTATCGTTACACTGTTATACAGAGTAACTTCGTTTTACTATAAAATGTATCGAAACAATTTACGTGTTGTATGACACTAACAAAACGATATAATCTAGGCTTAAAAACATCGACCGAATATAGAGCTGGTCTCAGTTAAAGTTTATACCTAAAACCATCAACACCTCTCTTTTTATTTTATTCGCCGAAACAACTTTATACCATTTCCACCTTCTCCACGTGTTACCTCTACTTTGACATATATAAAAGTTGGCGACGAGGAAAAGTGAAACTGAAAAATCGCGTGCTTTTGAAGGAAGTGCTAGTTACTCTGCGTTCATCGGAAAGCATCCCGGGAGCGGAACGCGTTGGTTCAGAACGGTTGGAAGTGCGAGATAGTTACGGCTATTATCTACATCTACATCTAACTGTTCCGTCCGGATTTTTGTTCGGATCGGCAAATCATTTATTATTCCCCAAGAGGGTGACGTGACGTCATATTTTCGTAGCCAACATAACAACTTTGCTTGTAACAAAATGAACGCAATTAATTCCAAATACGAACGCGGAGCATTTTAGTTTACATCACATCAGTTAAAGTGTTCATTGTTTTCTATTGTTTACTGCTACTATTGTTTGTTGATGACATTTTAAGCGATTTTGACGTTGTCAAACTGACCCCCATCGATCGGTGGAAAAACGATGTTGCCTATTGTCAAACTCTGTATGTAGAGATAGGGATGCCAGTTACCTGTTATTCCCACATACTTGTTGGAAACGTCGTGGTACTAGCTCATCGTACGCAACTGCGGGTGCCCAAGGAGAACGTTAAAACAACGCTACCGAATGTGGTTATTTCCACATCGACAAAAGGTCTAACGATGGCACCAGAGCAAGACGACAGCGACACGGACTTCAGGGGATTCTCTGCGAAATTAGACAGAGGAGTAAAAAGAAGCATCGAAGAACTCACAACTTCGACGATCGAAAAGGATTAGGACAAAGAAGATGTACAATGATTTCATCTACTCAGAATAATTGCTAAGAAGAGAAAATTTGGAAATAAGTGCTTAATTTAATCTTAATGGCATGTTCAGGAGCGTTTTATTTTGTATAGGATTTTCAAAGTAGAACTGGAACTGATACATTCACATCCCCAGCAGAGCGTTTTGTTTTATAATTTCGAACAGTTTTGTTTTAAAATTTAAAACTGTTATACGACGCCGTTCTATTTGTTACTGATTTTCACGTTTAAAACTGTGTTTTAAATACATGTGGCCTGCGTTAAGCCAAACCGAGCTAAGCGCCATAATTTTTTTCGTGTATTTTTCGTACCAAAATTAATTTTTCGATAACTTATCATTTACATAGAAAGTTAAAGAACACTGGCTTGCTTTCGTTTGCTATTTGGGTTCCCAAAACATAACAGATATTAGAGTTCCTGTGCTACATTGGATGCTGGAGCGATTTTAGATAAAGTACCTCAAAATGGCGCTTGGTCCTCTTTGGCTTAACACAGGCCATGTACATGTTTTCAGCACAGACACTTAGACCCGATAGACTGGGAAAAAATAAATTTGAATGCAGTAAGGCTCAAGGCATGGCGAGACATGAATTTTAAACTGAATAAAACATCCGCTAAAACTGCTGCTGGGGACAGCAAGTTTTAGTTTTAAAATTTTCAGTTTTATATTATAGAACTGTCAAAATTATGAATCTAAAACTGAAACACTCCTGAACATGCTCTAAGGTTACAAACACAAAAATATCAAATAAGCAAAATCAAATGAATTATAATGTTGATTTATGTCAATTTCAGATTACCTAAGAAAAGAAAAATGCTATTGTAATGTTTAGCTTTCGAATTGTAATTATCCTATTAATTCTGCTCTTAAAGGAGAAAGAGCTGTTGCATCAGCCTTATGTATTCATTTTTAGTACGTTGTATCGTTACACTGTTATACAGAGTAACTTCGTTTTGCTATAAAATGTATCGAAACAATTTACGTGTTGTATGACACTAACAAAACGATATAATCTAGGCTTAAAAACATCGACCGAATATAGAGCTGGACTCAGTTAAAGTTTATACCTAAAACCATCAACACCTCTCTTTTTATTTTGTTCACCGAAAAAACTTTATACCATTTCCACCTTCTCCACGTGTTACCTCCACTTTGACATATATAAAAAATGTAACTCGAAAGAGGTTTGTTGAACCTATACTGCGGTAAATTTCACCAATTCAGTCATTAAATGAAGAATGAAATACCTATTTTATCTCAAAAACCGATGGAGCTCATCGTTCTAGCCAGCTAACTCTAAGAACTGCAGTTTTGATAAACAGAGCAATAAAAATCTCCAATTACAGAATTCATTAAACGAGACATCGTTGCAATAACAGTGGAGACACCGATGGCTAGGGAAAAGCAGATTGTGATCGGGCCCTATTCTCACAGTCACGTCACTTAGTGACTAGAGGGAAATCTTGTTCTAGTCACTAGGTGACGTGACTGTGAGAATAGAGCCCCGTATCTGGTTACTTCCCTGGCGATGCGGATACAGCGCCATCTTCTGAAATCGATGCCCTCATAAAGTAGTGCAGAAGCATAAACAAGCCCTTTATCATTGGATGGCATCACATCACACAATATGGGGTAGCACGGATATAAATACCAGAGGTAAGTACCTACTAGAACACATTTCGTCGAATGATGTCAATGTATGTAACAAGGGAGTTAGGAGCGAAGTACTGAACCTCACGTTATGCAGCGCTCAAATAACGGAAAAGATAAAGAGTTGGCACGTTTCTGACGAACCTAGTCTGTCGGATCACAGACACATAATAGGTCTGTTCCAGTACCAGAAGAAACTCGAAGTACTCCGGAGAAAATCGTTCCTGTACTCTCTTCTTCTCTTTTTTCTTCTGGTGGCAAACCGGAGAAAAAAGAAGCAAAGATTTTTTGCTCCTGTTTACTCCGGAGTGACTTCCGTGTACTGGAACAAACCTAATGTTCGCCATAGAAGCCAATAAACTCATAGTGCAAAAACAGGGAAATAAGGAAAACAAATTGATGTGTATTCCGCTCGCACCTGGAACAGTCGAAAAGAACGGAAAATATGATACAATCTTCAGCAGATCTGAATAATGCGGCAAACGACCTACAAAAGAGGATCATAACCGCCTATAATGACAGTTGCCCTCTTGTAACGGGGGCTGTTTTTCGTGATGTTCCTTGGAGGAACGAAAATCTAGCAACACTTAGTAAGGTAGCTAGGCGCCTGCCCAATAAATTGAAGATTACTGGTAACTGGTCAAACTACAGGACCGCTTTTACCAAATACAACGCTGAGCTGAGAAAAACTAAAAAAACTATCAATGCGCAAGCTTTGTGAAAACATCGGAGACTTTCCAAGGGCAGTTCGCCTTCAAAAAGCCTCATCAAAGGATCACACAAATGGCCTAGGGCAAGTGAAAAAAGGCGATAGTTCTCTCGCTATTGACAATAGTGAAACATTCGATGTTCTAATGAACCTCCACTTTCCTGAGTCGGTTGCGAAAGACGAGAATTCAACAGGTGAGGTTTGTGATGGATTGTGATTGTGATGGCATCACAGAAACTGGCCTGTCAGATTCATCTCTAATTAAATGGGCTATCAACACCTTCGAACCCTACAAGTCCCCCGGCCCTTATAACATTCTTCCAACATTTCTATAAAAATGTACTGAACATCCCGAAATCCAGGGGTGGAATTATGTATGGTGATAAGTGACTGTCACCAGCCGGTGACTGCTAGGTGATCACCAAAAAAATTGTAATTATGTATGGTGATCACTTTCAGTGTCACCATTAAAAGTGACTAGGCTAACTTCGCTCACTTAATATTTCTCACTTTTGTTATTAATTAAAACGTCATTCGATTTGTTTGGTTCCATGATAAACAAAATATAAGCAGCAGTGTACGAATTGGCCACGGGAACCGAAGTTAAACTCCGAAATATGGGAAACCGAATCTTTCCAGGCACGGATGGTAGGTACCCTTTTATGTAACGAAATTATTCGTTCCTACGCTTTCTATTAATCATTTTAAGGTACAAGCGGTGGCTTATACAAACGAGACCAACTACTGTGGTAACGAACAGTACCGTTAAAAATATCGAACACAACGGTCTCCTCACAACAACGGTGGCACTCATACCGTACCAGTACAGCCCCTACTACGTCCGAAATCGCAATTGCATATATCGTATAGCCGTACGATACTGTACCAACCAATGCCATTGATGAAGTGGATAGTCGGGTTAAAATGCCATCAGTAGCAGTTGATATAATACGAAACTTTACTATTCCGGTCTAATTAGTCGTCAAGTCTGAAAAATTGTGATTGTTAACTTCTAAATACAACCGGTATTTTGAAGACGCTGTAATCTGCCGCGACAGCACATGCGGATAAATTGATTTAGCCTGAAGAATGGAACAAGCTTGCTGGATTCTGGAGATTGTAGGTAACATTCAAAATCAGAGAACCGACATAGGTAAAATTCTACAGGAATCTGTGGGTAGTACACAAAGTTATTCGGTTATATGAAGAAACGTTTTTCATGGCAAATATATTTTTCGATGATACGCAAGACGAAACTGAATTTAGAAAAATTCGTTGGTATAGGAGACATTTGAGGGATCGGTCTAACCTGCTCGACCTACCGGAGGAACAGTAAGTAGTGTTGCATATTCTTTAAATTCTCCGACACTATCGCAACGTTTGCTATTTTAGCTTTCTACAGCGCTATCGCGTGAGCAAAGATGTTTTCGTGTATTTACTACGTGAACTTAAGTTTACAACTGGATACAAGTGCACGTTCATTCCACATATTCTCCAACTTGCTATTACACTTCAGCTCTTAGGTGGAGGCGCGTACCAGTGGCAAGTGGGGACCAATTTCATATCTCCTGTGGCCCAATGCACTGTGTTTAAAAAAAAAAATGGAAGAATCACTTTGCCGTCGCTGGATACAATTCAAATTTAGTGGTAGAACACAGGAATATTTTATGCCAAACTGCAACATTCCTGGTGGTAAGTCTTGTAATCTAGGAATAACAAAGTAAGCCAGCGCCAATATATTCTATCTTATCATTACAGTGATTTGATGTATAGACGGAACACTCATCACGTGTCTGCGTCCTCCACAAGATTAATACATGTTCTATAATAAGAATGGAAAACACAACATTAGTGCAATGGTTGTAAGCAGTTCGAAAATAAATATTTGCCATTGTTTCTTGATTTATACATTGTATTTTTAATACACGTTTTAATCATTTAGATATGCAACGAGAAATACGAAATCCTAGCAATAAATGCTAAGTATGGTGGCTGTGCACACGATAGTTTTGTATGGCACCAGAGCAGAGAACATGATCTGTTGGAAAAACTACGATAGCGGCAGAAGAAACTTTTGGTTCGTGTGAATATTTTTGTCGTTTTCTTTGAAATTCGATATTCAGAACAAATATGAAATATTGTAGAATTAGATGCTACACAGCATACAAAGCAACGGGTTTCGATTCGTTAAGGGGGTATAAAAGTTTTCTTTTTCCAAAAATATCGATTTCTTTCTGTTTACATATATTGGAATATTAACATTGCTAAATTTTTAAAAACCCTCTTCCTGAAGTTTGAAAAATAAATAAATTTTGGTTTAAACATTTTAATTGTGTTTTTCTCGAAACCATGTTTTAAAAGTCAGAACCATCTCGTTCAGAAAATTCCCTTAAATACATAGGGTTCGCTCAAACTTTGAAAACTTTTTTCCGAGGCCCACAGAGCCGAGTCTCATACACCAATCGACTCAGTTCGACAAATTGGGACAATGTATGTGTGTGTCTGTATGTGTGTGAGTGTGTGTCTGCATTGTGTTGTTTTATGGGGCTTTAACCTCGATGGGTCATTCGCCCTTAAAAATTCGTGTTAAATTTCAACTGTCTTAATTCGATCTTATTTTGTTGCCATGGTTGATTATGTGCGAATTGGACCCGCGTGGGATGCCATAGGGTCCCGTTGCTAGTGCTAATAAGGTGCTGATGGAAGATTGTTGCGGCTTCGGGCAGCTTCACTATCCCGGGGGGTGTGGCGGAGGCTCAATGTGACCATTTGTAGCTTTTTTTATTTTTGGATATGTTGTTTACGTTCTGAGATATGGTTGATTTTGTCAAAATACGACATGTTTAGGCATAGATCTTTGAAGCAAAGCAATCTAGTCACGTTATATGCATACACCCTTAATATCTTGTTTACAACGAATACGAGATTCGTTCCAAAGTGGTTTGTATTTCCGGTTTCGACAGCAAAATCAATAGGGATTATTATTCGTTTGAATCGCTTTCGAACGAATCTCGCATTCGTCGTAAACAAGAACGAGGGTGATTATTAGAAAGCTTAAAAAATACCTTTCTAACAAGCTCGTATAAATCCGTTCACAAACGGCGGTGATATTAAACATTTTCTATTCTCATTACTCACTTACCAATTTTAAATAACTAAAAATGAGATTGTTACATAAAGAATATTGCCTTACTGGTGTTTTAGGGGCAAAACTCAACCGATTTTGAATATCGGGGTATTAGGAATCATAATATATTGGCTCAAATGGCACGTTCCCCGTATGTAGTGGAGCATTTGTGCCTTGCCGTGTCTTCTCATCATTTCCCGAGCGAAAGGAAAGGAGAAGGAGAAAAAACGAAGTAGAATTGGACGTGTGGGAAAAATAACAACACCAAAACCAAACAGCAGGTAAGTTAATGGGCAGTTGCATATCAGATGATATGAGGTTCCGTAGTAGGATTCACAAAGATCACATGAAAATGACTTAGCGCGCTGATAGTTGCCATGTGATAATTGAGTTTGCAGTGGTCGGTAAAATCCCTGGTCAGCATGCTGCAGTGGAGTTTCGAAAAATGTAAGAGATTTTTCGAAATCACCGGGCACGGTTCTAGAAACGCCTTTGTTTGGCGACACTTTTGTAGATTTCTCCAATAATTGCGGTGCTCGGACGAAGCCCATGACCGTATTTTTTCTCTTATCCAACTTGTCGAAATTGGTAGGGCGGGCTCAGGACCAACGAAGTTAATCGCTGCATCTGCCATGGCCAAATCGTCAGTCCATTCAATTCCAGTAATACCGGAATGTCCGGGCACCCAAACAAGGTAGATAGATTCTTCGATTTAGGTTCGGCACGCGGACGCGATCACTAATTTGGACCGTGATTTGTCTGAGCTAAGGGCCTTGATTGCAGCCTGACTATCGGAGCAGAAGTTTATAACTTTGCCGGACAAGCTCTGTTGAAGGGCCGATTGTACCCCGTACATAATCGCGAAGATTTCTGCTTGGAATACAGTACAGTATCTACCTAGTGAGTGAGATTGTTCCAATCTCATTTCACGACAGTAGACACCAGCACGTCCCTCCATCAGAGAACCGCCAGTGTAACAGACCACTTGCGTTTGTTGCTGTCTTTCCATATAGCCAGACATCGGCTTCTCTCGAGAGGAAATCTTCAGATCAACATGGTTACTGTTCCAAAGCCCAGTAACCTGCAGTCTGTAATCACATGATAGTGCTTCTTGTTTGAGGTGTATGTGTAATGTTTTGTTATTTAGAAGGGCCTCAGGGGCAACAGTCGGAGTTGTAGTGAAAGCACCATTCAACGCCATGAGCGCCATTCTTTGCAGATGCTTTAGTTTAACTGGACCGTTATCACCTCTTCCCTCTGCCACCACACTAGGCATCCGTATGACAGTAATGAACGTACAATTGTCGTGTAGATCCAATAGATGTATTTTGGTTTGAGACCCCAGGTCTTTCCAAAAGTTCGTCTGCACTGCCCGAAGGCCATGCACGCTTTCTTGACTATGAATTCAATGTGAGTAGACCAATTCAGTTTGGAATCCAACATAACTCCAACGTATTTGACTTGATCTGTACACAGTAACTCAGAACTGCATGGACGAACCCGCTGTTAATCGCTTCTTCCTGAAAAGAACCATGAAGTTTTGTTTGGGTTAACTGATAATTTAACTTGTTGACATCACTATTCGACAGCTCAAAATGCTTGTTGCATTAAGTCAAAGAGTGTTTCGATGCAAAGTCCAGTAATAATTATTTGGTATTCGTCAAGCTCATTGAGTTTATTGTAGAAGTTTTCGGTGACTTAACTTTTTGTCGGTTTCGATAGCATGAAGTACAAAGTTACTTTACGCTGTCCAGGACATGCCGCAGACTCAGGTGATTCGCATTTCTAATGCCAAAATATCCTGACCCCTGCGGTAGCAGACAAAAGGTTAAGTTGCCGAGAAACTCTAAGCTTGCTCATGACTCTATTCCACGCATTTCTAAACTTTCTTCCTTCAACTTCTTGCTCTCCCTTGAGTACTATGGCTCTTAATATTGAAAAATATACTTCACCTTCCAGTCCCTTGCTAATTAAATGCCGTTACAACAGTTATTCAACAAGGCAACCACCGAGTAAACGAAAAGGCGGGTTACACTAGATGCTGGCGATCAATAGGCTATTAAAACTTTGTTCTAGGCTATCCGCCGTAACTTGCCGTTTACTGTAAAAGTAGTGTGGGCAGGTTCCATAACAAAGGTGACAGAACGCCACCCTGAGGACACCGCAAATACTCAACTTCCGTATTTTAGCCTGTCTCAGTGATGAGCAAAGAATGCGGTTACTAAGCATTGCGTTTATCCAACCCGAAATACATGCAGAAACCCCATGACCGCGCGTCACTTCCAGAATAGACTGGAAGGACAAATTGTCAAAAGCACCCTCAATATCTAGGAATACACCCAAGCTAGATTGCTTGAGCGAGAAGGCTTTCTCAATGTTGTAAACAACATCGTGAAGCAGAGTGATCGTGGATTTCCCACACTGATATGCATGTTGCATTTTGTGCAGTGGATATTCAACTAAACTAACGTTCCTGATGTGATGATCGGTTATCCGTTCCAAAGCTTTCAGAAGAAAAGAACTTAAGCTGATAGGCCTAAAACTCTTGGCTTCTTCATAGCTTGAGCGCCCCCCTTTGGGAATAAATCTAACAGTTATTTCTCGCCATGCTTTCGGGATATACCCAGTAGCAAGACTGGAAAGCAAAATCTTTTTCAAGACATGTTTGAGAATATCAAATCCCTTTTGCAGTAGCACGGGAAGTATTTCATCTTTTCCAGGCAATTTGGAGCAAAGCTGTCAACTGACCACTTGACCGATTCAGTGGTAACCAATGTGCGTGCTAGTGCCCACGAGTCCGTACCACCAGAATGAGATCTATGAACATTGTTCAGCTCTGGATCAATACAACCTGGAGAGTGTGCGTCGAAGAGACAATTAAGAACATCTTTTTCGTCCGTCACATAAACACCATCTCTAGGAGTTCATCTGAAAATCTTTCGATTTTGAAAGAATTTTATTTAGCCTGCTAGCCTCGTTCAGACTATAGATATTAGTGCATAGGTTTTTCCAGCCAGCCCGCTCTGCAGACCTAAGACATCTCTTATGTGTACTACGAGCTAACCTAAAAGCCCTGAAGTCATCACCCTGACGCCGGTTCCAAACTCTTCAATATCCTTCTTCATTCTTTCAAGCTCAACTCTCCACCAAGGGCTGTCGATTTAACAGTACGAAGTGGACGTGCTTCTTCGTAGGATGCTACTATGAATGAGTTTGATGTATCCACGACGTCATCCAAGTCGTCTAGTTGAGTAATTATTGTAATTGAAATTTCAGAGCCAAGTTTTCCAAAAAGAGGCACCAGTTTGTAGATTTAGGATTACGGTATGTTACCACATTGAGGGTGGCATCAAGATGATCGAAAAATATATATTATGATCCGATAGAGACGGTCCAGTTTCATTTGGAACGTGCCAATTTCCCAGCTCATGCAAAATTCTTTCCTCTTTGAGCTCCGATATGATACACGCATCGATAGTCTTATTTGCAAGAATGCAAGCACGAAGCATTTCACGTGGGTAATGCCTGTCTTGTTGTAAGCAATGAAGGCATTGTTAAGTAACTTTCCAATATAGAACTTTCGTTTATGGTAGTACGGCTCTTGAACCATTGATGTGGGAGCTCTACCTTCCTGAATAAGTCGAAATAGATTCATAGTTGCTGTACGTTTATGCTGGAGATTGATTTGTGCTATTCTAACCATTGTTCATCAGAAAACTGTACAATTCATTTCCAACATATATTGCACAACAACTTAGGACAAATTCATAGGAGTTAATATGTTAACGCATGTAGCGAGCCATATCAGACACATTGGGACACGATTATTTAATTCCCACGATTTGCGAAGAAAATAATGGCCCATTGTGTCAGAGAATCACATAACACAGTAAGGGCAAAACCCAAAATGCTCCGTGCGCGACTGGCATATTTTAGGTCCTCCAGCAATTAAGTCCTCGGCACGGAACTACACCTTGACTTAGAGACTCTTGCTTTCAGTCGCCTCCTACGACATGGGAGCAGGAACCCAGTGACTCAATTCTTGGCCGAATACCACACGGCCACTGGGTACGTTCGTCTGTACACATCGAAATTTGATAATCGAAACCTAGCTAAACTACACCGAACTATCATCAGCCGAAAGTCTCAGCAAACCCCAGCCTTTAAAAATCCGGCAAAATAATGTGGATCATCGGCAAAAAAGTCTCGGTGAGTAGAGCGAACGTGCCGCTGCGTAATGCAGCATACTGGGAAGTTCACCCGGCTCTTCCCAGGCTCTGTCCGCCATTGAGAATATTTTAAACCCCCTCAACAATTTTAACCGTAGCACAGGTCGCATGACACTATGTATTTGGGATTCCCTGTTTGGTGGTTTTTTTCACCGGTACAGGTAGTACCACGAATCGAAATAGGATTTGAGATGCATTTTAAATTTGTTTAATATCAGGCAAAATAAAGAGGCGAATAAATACTCCATAACTAATAATAGTATTCCGAAAATTTAAATTTATTGAGAACACCTTTTTGACATATTCATACACACATACACACAACAAACACACATTTAACCCGCATACACACTCACTTCTCATTTTATTAAATCGTTTGTCTATTCGATCTACTAATCAGTTTGGTTTTCTCTTCATTCAAACTTACACCAATCACTATTGTTTTCTCTTAATTTTCAAATTCATTCTTTTCTAAGCATTTCACGTTCTAGCATCTTGCTGAACATGCTCTTATCATCTACAACCGATGCATTTTAATAACCTTGGGATACAATATGATTGAAGAGTTTGCTGAAGTCGAAAAAATCATAGATTTCATTAATGTTTGTTGTTTTATAATGCAAGTTACGTTTGTTGTTCAAACGCCCCCAAACTTATTACCTATAGTTAGAAAATTGTCTTGTTTTTCACCAACACACACGCTTATTCCACACATACTCATCCCACACACACATTCATCTCACAGAAACACACACGCACACACACTCATCTCAAACATACATACACAAGCACGTACGTGTTCATTCATTTTCTCTACTTAGTTTTAATGTTTTCATTTCATTTGTAGTTTGTAATACTTCGATGTTCAATTTTTGGAGCTTCAATTGCTCTTTTTTCAATACGCCTTTCTTCTAGCAATTTTAATTTCTCTTTTCTATAATTATTTTTATCCTTGAACTCTTTTTGTTTTAGGTCTACTAGTTTTCGAAAATCATGTTTTAGTGATCGCAAATGCATAGACACGTCCGCTTGAGAACTTTTTATGTTTTGTAAGGCATCACTGCCTGTATCCAGAAATTGTTGGCTTATTTCGACTTGTTTTTCTAACAGTTGCACACTCTTTTTCTGTCGTTTGGGGGCTCGTGGTGTGGTGGTCAAGCTCGGATCTGCCGTCTGATGGTCAAACACAGATTCCATTAAGTAATCGTCGGTTCGAATATCCTCGTCGCCGCGATCATCTTCCTCCTCCATCTCGCTATTGAAACCGTAGGAAGCAACACCCGGAATACCAGTAACGGTTGCTTCCAGCCCACAGGCTTCGATTATCGATTCATCGGCGAATGTTAACTCTTCCACCGAATACGGTCCTCCTCCTGTTTTCTTAGGAGATTTTTTATTCGAAGACAATTTTGTCTTCGTTTTGTATTTCCGGGTCGGCCAGACCTAAAAAGAAATATTCTGATAAATGTATGCCTCAAAATGTTTGTACTGAAATAATAGTGATTGAGCGTTTCACAGAAATTCATGCAAAACAATATATATACTGTAAAAATAATTTGCAGAGGACGTCAGTTGTAGAAAAGTTATGTTGAAATAACCATATAGCCAAAAAAGGCACACATGAAATCAAATACAACATACCCGCTTCCATTCAGCGACCGTTTTAACAGGTGGGCCAACGGCGTTGAGCTTCGTTATCATGTCCATCCACAGTTTGCTGCACTTATCTTTACCATTTTCGGTTTTCATGAAAGATCCTCTTGCAAGTTCTTTGTGCTTGAATTCGTCCAGCAAAGATAACTGCATCTGTGTTGCATTGCCACTAAGAATAGAATTTAAGGGAGTACAGAAATAGAGATTGAATGATATGTTTGTGATAATTATCACAACTAAAACAGAATATTTGATACATTTTTTTATAATCGTATTTGTTAAATGAACTTACCGTTTTGCTTCACCCATTTTTGAAGACAACTTCAACTTTGTTGTTTCCTAATGTAAATGGCTTTTGTTCTTCAAGCAAGCCCACGTGCAAAATATAAAATTCAAAACTTTACCCTTTTTTCCTTAACTGCTATCGTTTTTGTTACAAAAATATTTCAAATTGCACGAGAAAAACAAAAGTGATAGCTTTCTTATTGTCACTGTTATTTTGGTAAAAGGTGATCACTTCTGAGTGATTGTCACCATACGGAATACCAACATCGAGTTGGTGATGTTAGCCCCTCAAAAAAGTGACAGACAGGGGTGATTGTCACCTCTCATAATTCCGAAAAATGAGAAGTGACAGTCACTAGGTGATAATCACCGTACGTAATGCCAGCCCAGTCTTGGGTATACACCTATAAGTTGGAGAGAAGTTAGGGTAATATTTATTCTAAAAACAAGTAAAAAAAGACTTAAGACCTTTACACCAATTAGTTTGACATCAACACTTCTGAAACTGATGGAAAAACTGCTGGTACACAATATTCGAACGGAGCACTTATCGCAAGTTCCGCTAAACAAGTACCAGTTTGCATATCAAAAGGGCAAATCTACGGAAACAGCCCTACATATCTTAGTGGCACTTATTGAGGAAACCCTCGATTCCAAGGAAATAGCAATTTGCCCTTTTCTTGACGTTGAGGGTGCTTTTGATAATACGTCCTACATATCAATTCACAAAGCCCTGGCAAAAAAGGGGAGTGGAAAAATCAATAGGGAACTGAGAGATCTCAGCAACGTTGAAAGACGCAAAAGTAGCTATAACAGCCAATAGAGGTTATCCCCAGGGAGGTGTGCTATCATCCCCGCTCTGGTCACTAGTGGTGGACGGTCTTCTCAATGATCTGACTGAAATGGGTTTCGAGATTGTGATGACGTTGTCCTAATTGTGAGTGGAAAACATGAATCTGTACCAAATACAAATATGTATTTGTCTGTACTAAGCGATTGGATTCAATTAGCACTGAACTTCATCATGACATGGTGTCTCAAAGAAGGACTCAACGTGAACCCTACAAAAACGATCATTGCACCGTTTTCCAATGGGAAAAAAACTGAAGTTGATTTCCCAAACTCTCAGTTGAACTACAATCAACTACGCAGAAGAAGCGAAACACCTATAGGTATTATCCTAGACAAAAAAAACTGAATTGGAACTCGCACCTGACTACGCCGTTCATAAAGCAAACCGAGGTGGACTTACACTCAGCCAAAAAATACAGTGAACTTCATAAGTATATCGTATATTTTTTTAGCCACAAGCAGGACGTATGTAAATCATAAGACTATCTTATGAAGTGGCATTTATTTCGTCAAACCGGTTTGCTATGATTTAATTTTCCATAGTGCATCTTCGATTTTTCATAAGACAAAACTATATATTTCTTTTATGTTTATGTGAATCATAAGACGCTCGTGTGAAACTCTAGCGCGTAACGTATGCAACACCCAATAAAGCCTTATTTTTTCACTAAGGCAAAATGCATAGCGAATTTCATAAGATTCATCTTATGATGACAAGAAAAGTTACAAAACTATGTTTTCATAAGATTAATATGAAAAACATACGACTTGTATGATTGCCTTAACATTTTATAAATTATTGCATATGCCAGTCGTTAGAGTTTCATACGAGAATCATAAAGCAGTTTCTCATAAACATAAGAGAAATGTATAATATTGTCTTATGATAATTCAAAGATGCCTTATGGAAGATGAAATCATAGCAAACCGATTTGACCAAATAAATGCTGTTTCATAAGATAATCTTATGATTTACATACGTGCTACTTGTGGCTAAAAATACGATATTCCTATGAAATTCGCTGTATTTTTTGCCTGAGTGTATTTTTTCTATATATCATAAGACAATTCTTATGAATCTCGCTGTATGATTTGGCTGGGTGTACTGGTCCTACTGGGTGACAAGTTGGATTGCTGCAACTACCGTGCGGTCACGCTGCTTAGAACCGCCTACAAGGTCCTCTCCCAAATTCTTTACCGCCGATTGTCACCATTTGCAAGGGAGTTCGTGGGGCACTACCAAGCGGGATTCATGGGTTCCCGCACCACCACGGACCAAATATTCGCGACTAGGCAGGTTCTGCAGAAGTGCCGTGAATACAACGTGCCCACACATCATTTGTTCATCGATTTCAAATCGGCATATGACACAATCGATCGAGATCAGCTATGGCAGATAATGCACGGGTACGGTTTTCCGGATAAGCCAACATGATTAGTCAAAGCGACGATGGATCGGGTGATGTGCGTTATTCGAGTATCAGGGACACTCTCGAGTCTCTTTGAATCTCGAAGAGGGTACGGCAAGGTGGTGCTCTATCGTGCCTGCTGTTCAACATTGCGTAAGAAGGTGTAATAAGGTGTAAAAAGGAGAGCGGGGATAGACACGCGTGGCACGATCTTCAAGAAGTCTGTCCAGCTTTTTGGCTTCGCCGACGACATTGACATAATGGCACGGAACTTTGAGGCGATGTCGGAAACGTACATCAGACTGAAAGCTGAAGCCAGCAAGATTGGACTTGCCATCAACGTTTCGAAGACAAAATATATGAGAGGAAGAGGTTCTAGAGACTCACTGGTAACTGCCGACAATGATACCAGCAGATAAATTCAAATACGGATCTTGGCGGGAGATCGTGCCTACTTTGGACTCCAGAGGACGCTCCGGTCGAACAAAATTCGCCGCCACACGAAGTTGATTATCTACAAGCCGCTGATTAGTCTTAGGTCCTCTACGGCCACGAGACCTAGACTATGCTCGTGGAGGACCAAAGCGCCCTTGGAGTTTTCGAACGAAAGGTGTTGCAGATGGAAGACGGAACGTGGCGCAAGCGAATGAACCATGAGTTGCATCAGCTGCTGAAAGAACCATCCATCGCGCATACCGCAAAAATAGGACGTTTGCGGTGGGCTGGACACGTCGTAAGAATGTCAGACGACGACCCAGTGAAGATGATTCTTGAGCGCGACCCTACAGAAACAAGAAGACAGGGCGCACGGTGGATTGACCAGATAGAGGACGACCTGCGGACCCTTCGAAGACTGTGAGGCTGGCGACAAGCAGCAATGGACCGAGTGGAGTGGAGACAGCTTCTGCATACAGCAAGAGACAAGGCTCTAGCCTGAACGGTAAGGTAAGTTACTGGTCCTAGACGACCATCACAAGACCACGATTAACTTATTCCTCCATTATGTGGTTTCTCAAAGTTAAGCAAAAGGCTGCCCAAGCTAAACTAACTAAAGTTCAAAGGCTAGCCTACCTCTCTAACACAGGCGTTATGATCAACACCCGCTACAGCTATGGAAGCCATCTAACTTCATTGCAGAAACATTTTATGGGGAGACGTGATTTGGCTCTCTGAGAGTGCTAAAGGGTAAACCACTATATGATGGGGATTCAAATGGTCACCTGAGTATAATAAGTAAACTCAAACTAAACCCTGTCTTGACTACAGTTCAAGATAAAATGGAGGCTAAACTGAACTTCGATATCCGATATGAGGTCCACATAGTGGGTCGTCAGATATGGGATTTAGGGGGTCTTATACTGCCTATACGGATGATTCTAAAATGGGTGAGATGACTGACTCGGGAGTCTACTGACCAAGTTTTCCAGACAGGTATATGCAATATACACTTGCTCGGAGGTATTTAGGAAACAAAACTACAGGCATGCAAATCGTAATCTTTTCGGACAGCCAAGCAGCACTGTTGGCATTAATATCGTCGACGCGGTTTGGGAGTTCTTCACATTTTTACAACAACTGGTAAAGCGGAATAAAGTAATGATATTCTGGGTATCAGGTCACCAAGGAATCGATGCTAACGAAGTGGCCGACGAATTAGCCAGGCGTAGTTCATCAAACATGTTTGTTGGGCCAGAACCATTTCTAGGCATACCTACCTATGCCATCAAACTAGAACTTTCGGCTTGGGCAAGAGACCAACTACTAAATGACTGGTGTAATGTAGTAGGTGCTAGACAAGCCAAGAAATTCATACATCCAGGTACAACGAGAGCGAAAAAACTAACGGATCTAAAATGAAAAAAATTACGTAAAATCATAGGTTTATTTACATTGTCTTGCTAAGTATCATCTAAAAAAATAGCAAAAATCAAGATGACATTTGTCGATGCTGTAGAGCTCGAAACATGTTAAATGTTATATTGACACAAAAACCAGATTCGTTTGTCAGCCATTACGTGAGTTTTTTGGATTAAAAATGAGTTTTCAGGCATTGAAATTTGCTTTACCCAAGATTAAACTCCAGCACACGGGACAAAAAGCGTGCGAACGTTGTGCCCCCATAACTTTAATCATTTTTGGATCAAGGAGATGTGTTTCCTTCATCTCCGGATATCAGCCCACTCGACATTGCAATGCGGAGTAAAAAATGCTTCAATAATATACTCATGTCATCCAAGTTATAGTTATAGAGGGGGTTATTCTGACGGTCACTTTCGGTGAGGTGACACAAATCTCACGTGACTAAGGTGATCGGAAATTTTCAAGTCATCTCACTTAAAGTGAGAGATATCACCAAGGTGACAAATTTTGTCACATTAGGTGACTAAGGGAATATGGAAAGTGACTAATGGGTGTGACTTTTAGAATAAGAAAAAACGATGCAACTGAGGTGAGGCGATTGATAATTTGAATTTTGATTGTCGATTTTATTTTTTACATTTTAGCAACTCTGTAAATCTGATAGAAATTTGTAATGAAGTATGAGTTTCTATAATTTTATTAACCATTGAAGTTAATTTAACCAGTTTTTTGTGACTCTTGTATATGAAATATTTTTGAAATTGGAGCGACTAATGGAACTATCTACTGCACAGCGATTTTTTGATTAATATTTGCATCAGAGGGAATGTGTTAAAGGTTTGTAGTTATCCTCCTCCGCTATATTATTCTGAGCAACGATAACGACCATAAAAGCACTGATGAAATAAAAGATGTCAACAATATAGCTGTTGGTTTTTTAGAAGTAATAATTGTCAAACAAAAAGTCATTTTTATTAGACACGACTTGTCTGACAAATTTGTGTTTGGATATCATTTTGGAATGTGGAGGATGGTACAAACAAGGGGAAATAAGGAAAGTGACAGTTTCAGGATACGCTTGAAACAGTTCGTTACAATTAAATGGTTGTTGGATATAATAAGCTTTGTTTGCACTCCTGTTCGTCTATGGATAGTATTTTCCAGTTAAAAATGAGACTTCTGATTTCAATTTTCACAATGTGATTGGATAAGACCAAATAAATATAGGGGCTTTTTCATTTTGTAACATATATTTTATTTAGGCCTTCAATCAATATAGATGATTGGGAATGCGCATCTACTTGGTATTGAAAGTCTATTGAAGAGATGTTTTGATGGGATCTAAAAGTATGTTCCATTACGGCATAGATCATCTTTTAAGAGTATCTAGCTACAGGGGAAAATAAACTCATCGTTACATGTAAGATGTTGGTTATTTGTGTTACAGTTTGTGGGTTTGCAGCTGCTCTCATCCCGCGGGGATAGTCGTTGCGATTACGGAAGGGGCCTGCTTAATTCCCATCACTTGGTATTGACGTTCTGGAGTGGGAATGGAAAGCCTCTTTTTGGTCTTCGGGTATCGGGCACATAATTTGTTGTTAGAAGGTTCTCGGATCTGATTTAAGGTTCAGGTTCGTACCTAAAGTTCTGGATTTATCCGCTTACTTCTGTTAATGAGTGGTTGTTTCACGCGGTGTTATCTAGTGATAGAAGTAGATTGACGTTACGTCTTCTGCTGCGGCGGGCCATCGAGGCGCGCGATTGTCTTCTATGTTTAGAGTATTAAGCTAAGATAGTAAGATTAAATCTATTCATCTTACTATCTAGAAGCAGAAACGACGGCAGCCATTTTAGCTGCCACCTTGTGACTCTGTTCAGGATGTCCTTAACTGCACATTTCGGTGTAACCAATACAACAAAATAAACAATAGTGAGAATTTCGCATTGAATCCGCTTTCGTCTCTTCCTAATTCTCTTTTTGTTTTCTTGATTCGAAGCGGATCAATCGACTATTTATGGATGCGGTAAAAATACTAGCAATGTTAATCCTTATTCGCGAATACTTTGTCCCACAACTGTGCTGTTTCACCTTCATCTTAAACCAGAATTCGATTGTCCCTGTACTAGTCAATAGTGGTGATTGTCAGGATATAGATCAGGCAAATACTCATTTTTTTCCTATTATCATTATTCTGACTAACTGAACGGGTGAACATTTCAAAGTTTCACAAAAAGAATCTCTGCCCATGAAGAATTTGGGTAATATTTACTCGCGATTCCCCATAAAGTTTTCTCGAACCGAATGTCCATCTGGTTTGGCTCTAACAGATCACACCGACCCGAAAAGGCTACTCAGCATTTCTAGAAGCTGCTGTACTTGGTTGAGCTAAATAACCTTTCCTGATTTAGCTTCATACCAAAGGTCAAAAGAATCGACAACCAGCAGGATCCACATGTCTCCCACCCAAGTGAATTGATCTATCCACTTGCACACATCTACCAAAACTAGCCAAGAAGACTTCCGAACCAATGAGAATAGACTATGCCAGTCGAACGCACAGGTCCAGCGTCATCCCGTACCATTCCTGAAATTATATATGTATTAGTGCTACTTACAGATTTCATTTCAGCAGCAGTTAGTTTCTCAGTCCCTTTTGTAAAACTCGCTTACTGCTCCTAATCTCTTCTGGCATTTCTTCGAAGCCTCAATTTCCTTCGGAACTCGTACATGAGACTCTCAAGGAGCTTTACTGGCGCAAAAAAGATATATATTACTTTATTCCCCACATTCCCTAATCTTATAATCAACAAAGGCTGTCTGCCAATTCTAATGCAGAAACGCTAATGATGCGACCATTAAGAATACGTCAGACAACGAAGTGAAAACTGCCAAATAGGAGTTGAGGACAGCATGAAGCAACATCTGATGTTCCTCCAAATGTATGTGATCCAAAACTAACTTGGATATCTCCATTGAGCCTAGCTTGCATAGATTACATAACTAGTCTCACTTTTCTCCTTTCACCCACGAAAACAGCTTAGCAGCCATCATTTAATAAAAAATGTTTATGTTTGCAGGTACGCATGCAAAATGTATTGAGACTTTTCGGTGTTTGCTGGAATGGAACAATCAAATAATATTCAAATCGTGTATAAAAATTCCTCTGAAGATGAAAAATTTGAATGAAAAGTTGTGAAAAATGCATTTTCCCCTTAAATTGTTGTTCTGAACCACTGTCCATTGTATAAGGATTATGGTTGATGGACCTACTGCAATAGGTAGTAGTACCACAACATTATCAGCATAAATTATGATTTAGGAACACCTTATCTAATAAAAATCATTGCCGTTTCCACTAAATTTAAAATTTGTTTTCAATAGGGAAAAGTTAAACGATGCGCCAACGTATAATAAATCGTCGCTGTTGTGCTATCTTATGACAAGCACCATTTTGCACATTTCGAGAAAAACGATTTTTAAAGTTTGAGATTGAATATCATGAAACTTAACAATGGTAGAAACAATTCAGAGAAGACAATTGATGCTTCTACCTATTCTGTACTAATCTCTCAAATATTACGAACATCGGTTGACTATGTTGCGAGTTTTAACTAAAAATGTAAACAAAAGTCGCACTCACACGTGTCATAGGTGTGTATTGATGAAAAAATTTGTATGACGTGTCATAATCGTGCATGGAAAATTTTCCATAGAAAAAAATCACCAATTATGAACTTTTATTCATATCTTTGGCTTCATTTGGTCTATAAACAATCGGTTAAATGCATTTCGAAATCAAAAGGGTCAGGGAATCTAGAAAAAAATAGTTATTTTTAGTTACAGTGTTGCCAAATAGGTAATATTTCCAGTTTAAAGCCAAAACTGCGTTTTTCTCCCAATAAATGTATTTTTCTTTTGAAAATTATTATGCCATTGTGTTTCTACGACATTTTTACACATAAAAGCAACTAAAATTTTATTATAACTTGAGTCAATCCCAAGATATAATGATTTGAAGCAAAACATTCACAATTTCTAATCACTTTTCTCGCTATATTTCAGTAAACAAGCAAAATTTCAAAATTCTGGAAACGCTTTCTTGTAGAGATTCGTTAGACGAGTAATATGGCATATGTAACTCAGTTTACCCCAAAATAACGTTTGTCATAAGATAGTACAACAGCAACGAAATGGCTAAAATAATGACCCCAGAATGTTGATCTAAATTTAAATGTATGATCAAATGCAAAACCAATTGCTTTAAATTTGCAATCGCTCACAATCATAGATCACGACCTAGATTAGAGTGGTTCTTTATTCACAATTGATGAAAATAGGACATTATTATACGGTTCTAGCTAAACTTTTTTTGGTCTCACCAAAAACATCTATCTGTCGTTCACCATAACAGACCAGACTGTGTTTTCCCGACGAAATAACAGATCCCCAATCAATAGGTTTCTTAAGCAGCAAAACTGCCAAAATAAAAAAAAATATTATACACAAATTTTAACCCATATAGTCCAACGATTCCACATAGTTTGGATGATGCCCTGAACAGGTCGTTAGGTTCTTAAATCACACGATGTTTATTAGGGCGTGCACCCATTCAATGGCACCCCGTGTTCAATCACTCTACCAAAAAAAATTGGGCTGGATGAGATCAAACTATCGTCGAAGAAATCATCCGGGATGTCAGGCTAACGACCACATTAGTAACATCAAAGCAAAAAAGTACTGATTGGGTGTTGAATGATACCTTTTAATGTGTAGTTATTACATATCAACCTAGTGTACATGGAACTGCGAATGAAATAAGATTTATATATACGTAAGAACGCAGAAAAATCTGTTTTCGAATTTCTGTGTCCAATGAAACAGTAATTACTAAACCTGGCATCCGAAAAAGAACTACATGGTAGAGTAAATTAGTCATAACATTATTATTAAGCTTATTCTGCATTACGACGGATCACTTTTCGAACGAATGTGATTTGCATTCTCAACGACACGAGTCGGATTCGATCGAACCGCATTCGTTTGAAAAATCAAACCGTCTTAATACACAATAAGCTTGTTGAACTTTATAATTTTTAACAATTCATGCCGTCTTTTGATAATGCTACCAGTGCTTTTTACAAATACAAACTTATTAGTGAGCGTTTCCGTATTAGTTTTTTAAATTACCAAAACTACTACAAATAGTTGTAATATGTTATGCAATTACTTGAAAAAGCAACAAATACGACGAATACCAATCATAATATAAACGGACAACGATTCGATTTAATGTTTTTTTTCACCGTCGTCATCTCTCATTTTTTTCACTTTTATGTCACCTGAAACGACTAACAGAATGCGGTGACACACCAGAATAGCGTGACAGAGAGTCACGTGAGTGACTCGTCTCACCTTAGGTGACTTCGGTGATCGCGCGAGTGCGAAAAAGTGTCACCTCACCTAAAAAAGTGACTGTTCGGAATAACCCCCAGAATGTCATCCAAAGAATTCAGCACATTCGACTGGCTGTTACATATATACTGCTACTTTTTGGCATTCACATTCGATCTCTTTACCGTCAACATTTTAGCCTTACCTGTCCGTGAGCCATGTTCGGACAGCTTTCGTTTTTTCTCTGTTTGTTGCTCTTCGGCTTTCCCTTTAATCACTTGTTCAGTCGACCTTTTATGCTTGCGTTTTCTATCGTCGCTGACGGAAGCGCGCTGCTCAATCGCTTCATTTGTCCAAGCCTTCGGCAGATGAACTAAGGATTTGATCGTTTCAGATGAATTAGTTGCATCGGTTTCGATCTGATCCTTTAGCTTGCTCAGTAGATTGACTTTGGTCTATTGAGTAAAAAAAATTGAAAAAAAAATCCTGACATGCTGCTTTCTGCAGCAGCTTACCATACTGGCGATCGACATTCCATTACGGATCCGGTTAATTGTTTGTTTCTCCAGATCAAGTGCATCGCGGAGATCATTTAGGGCACTGGAATATAAAACGGCATAATTTTCCTCTACATTAGTCCCAATATTGATTAACTCCAGTTCACTCTTTCCAGCTTCGGCTAAGGTCGACTACAACAAAAGTATTTGATTTATAAGACCAAAAAAAAGTATGCGACATTTACGTTGAATTTTTTCCGTTGCTCGTCAATCAGGATTGTAATTGATGTACCACGGTGACCTGCGCGACCAGTTCTACCTATCCGATGGATATACGTGTTAATGTGTCGCGGCATATCGTACGAAATAACAACATCGATATCATCTATATCGATACCACGCGCCAAAGCGTCGGTACAAATAATCCTGCAATCGATAAGTTAGAAAAATACAATACCTCATAAAATTTCATAAACTGAACTTACCCATTTACTTTACCAAGCGTAAACCGACTAAGCACATGCTTCCTGGCCATTGGACTTAGCGATGACGACCACTCTTCAATGATCAATTCACTGCCAAACATCTTCTGTAATACAAAAGATAACCTGTGCGACGCATCGATCGAATTTGTAAAGCACAAAAACCGTTTGTAGTTATTTTCCTTAATCAGAGCAAATAAGGTCAACGGTTTGATTTTATACTGCGTCATGCAGATTAACTCTCGCAGTTCGGCAGGTGTTGCGTACTGACCAACAAACTTGCCACGTTTTTCTTCGTCGTTAACATGTTGTTTGGTAAGTGCAACTAAACGTTTCGCTGGATCGGCCACTGCCGTAAAAAGTTTTGGATGAAAGAGTTTAAATGTTTGAAGTTTTTCCGAATCCTGACTAAGTGTAGCTGAAAATAGCAGTTTGTGTGGCTGGCGGGGCTTATCGAATAGTTCCGTTTGTGACAGCTGGCCAGCGGTTCTTCCTGCATATTAAACAGTAAGATTTTATTAGAACATCTCATAACGAAGCGTGTTCAACAACGCTGAACGTGCGCGAATTAAAGTTTGTTATATTGGAACATTCAAGTACCAATACCAACTTTTATATTACACTATATTATAAACCTTACCCAGTAGATACTCATCCGACTCCGCCTTCACGTGCTTGTTAAGATGATACAGCCAATCGTTCTGGATTTGATCCATCACACGATCCGCTTCATCGATGATCAAAAATCTAAGATGACGCAGCGTAAAGCCAGTCGTGGAATGAAGATGCTCTACCAATCGACCAGCTGTGGTTACGATGATATCCACCTTCGGGATGTACTCGCCATTGAAACGCTCTACTAACTTTGTCTGTTCAACGCTGAAAGCTTGCTTTCGTGATAGGAGTAATGGTCGAACTTTCGTCCCTTCGCATAATTTCTCGAAAACGCCAAACACTTGTTCGGCCAGTTCTTTCACCGGTAAAATAACCAGGGCACGAATAGCTGGAGCAATCCTTTTGAGCAACATTTGAACGATTGGGACGGCAAAAGCGAGCGTCTTGCCACTTCCCGTGGGTGAAGATATGCAAACATCTCGAGGCCAAAAAGGAGCCGGCTTTTGATGAGCTTCCAGTATCCAGGGTATCACAGCTTCTTGAACGGGAAAGAGACGTTTATAGCCCATCTTTTTTAAGTTTGTCTTCAGCTGCTCATCGAGATAGTGAAGCTTCTTGATTGATTTTCCTTTTCTAGTAAAGTCGCTATCAATTATTGTAGGATGAGACAACCATGGAGGTAAAATTTTATCCACCTGTTTCAATTTTCGGAAACGGTCATCTCCCAGAACCAAAAAATCTGTTTGCTCATCTTTTATTTCAGAATCTTTTTCGACTGGTTCATCTCCGACTAAACTGGACTTTTCGTCTTCTTGGTTATTATCGTTGGTAGGAACATTGTCCTGCTCATCGCATTCCACAGATTTTTCTTCGATTACACTATTCTGCGGATTATCATCTGACGTTGTTTCGAGACTCACATTCTGTTGCTTACGACGTTCCGCTTTGCAATTTATCCGTGTCTGTAGGCGTTGCAAAATAAGCTCTTCTTGTGTTATTTCATCTTCCTTGGAAAGCTTTGTTTCATCGTATCTGAACAAATAATCGAAACTAATGTTAGAAGAATTTGTCCATATTTCCGTAATATTTATAAATACTACCGATTTATGGTAAATAACTCCATTTGGAAAATTATAATCCAACAAAAATTCAAAAACAGATCAACGAATCACAAATCTGGGAATCGGTCAAACACACGTGTTTTTGTTTATTTCATATTATACACTGTAAAATTTAATGTAAATTGTTAACAGCTGTCATAAATATGACTGAGATTGATTTCAGAAAATTAGCACAAATCTCGACAAACATATGATTACGGCCTAAAAGCCAACTGTCAAAATCCACTGAATGGAAATTCCGACAAATTGGTACACGCTAATCACAGATGTTGGTGGTAAACGAAAGAGAAAAGTTTTCTCTTTCATAAACTGTTGTGAACTGTGTTCGACTAGTAACGGTTTGTTTGGCATTTCCATTCAAATTGGATTTTTAGTTGGCTTTTAGGCCATAATCATATGTTTGTCGCGAAATGGAGCTCACCGTTTCCCAGTTAAACTCATTCCGGAACCGGTTCGGATTTCTTAATGGAGTCATTATGGATTCCAAATCAAATGCAACAACCGATTCCGACTCAGAATCGGTTGATGCATTTGATTTGGAATCCATACTGACTCCATTCAGGATTCCGAATCAAATTCCGAATGGTTTGACCAGGTTAGATCGAACATTCCGAGAATATAAAATTTATATTTATATAATATATTTATTTAATAACCACACACCTCACAAAAAACTATTTAAAAAAAATTAAAATTGAGTTTTGTCACCAAATGGTATCTAAGGAAAAAATAACAACTAAAATGTATCTAAGGAATAAAAAACAACTGAACAAACTCTGCGCCAAAAAATTTGAAATGGATGGAAGTCCTACATATTTATGATAGTGATACTAAGAAAAAGAAAACTTTCGTCAAGTCCGTTATTTGCTACTGATGAGAAGGCCGGGACGATTCGGCAACTGCTGAAACGCAAATCGTGCGCTGTGTGATATTCTAGATGAGGTTACACTGTACCAATGCAAATTCGTTCTGGTCGAGGATGTACCGACATTGTTTATGCAACATGAAAGCTATCGAACATCAAGTATACAAGTATTACTAATATCATAAGTATAATACCAATTGGTGGTTTTTGGAGGTCTAATGAGTCGTTCTGATTTCAGTCGTAATTGTGTCCAAGCTCGTGTACATCATCTTGGCTCTAGGAGAGCCAGTAGTCAAAACTGACGTTTGAATCGGTGCAATATTATTTCACTCGCTATACGATACAAACACCAAGATTCATAATGGCTACAACTGACTACCCAAAGTAACATGAACAACATTCATTCCAACGCTGCATTCCAGTAACCAACATGCAGTAACATACCAGCGTATATTTTAAATGACATGGTAGCTGCATCGATTGGGGCTGGAATGATATATGGATACATTAAAAAAGTTGAGCTCAACTGATAGGCAATGAATGTAATAAAAGAATTTTATTTTCCATTATGTTTTACTGAATGTTTGATGCAAGACGCCAAGCAGATTGATAAACCTAGCGTTTTTTTCTTAGCTATGTCCTTTTCAGTCACAGAGCTGAAAGCCGAGACTTCAATAAGAGCTAGACAAATTGAAACTTGTTTCAACATCTTTGCGGCAATTTTGTTTACTGTTTGGAGTTGTTTGAGTTAAAGAAGCTTTCTTTTGATAATGGCTGGTCAAACTCACAGGATTTCCCAGTAATCGTTTTATTATTGATCGTGGTCGAAACTTTCCGAACAGATGAAATGCGGTCTTCATTTAATTTCTCTTGGAATGCCTCGAAGTTAGAACATCGATCATAACTTCGGTGTTTGGTGTAGCTACGTGACCTGTGAGGTGTAGCTGGTGACCTCCAGAACAACAACTTAGTAATAGTAAATATACAATTGCTCTGAGTAGTTCACGAAGAGCAGTGTCGGGTAGTCTTCAAGTTGTATATTTCAACGGTGTTCGTAGATAATGATTAAGTGGAAATGGTAGATTTGTAACAACGAGATATGGAAGAAAATACGGCTACTCATTACTCATTGACGATCGTCCTGGGGTAATACCAATTCTACTGTACCAAATTTTTCTGAGTTTCAGCATCGTGCAAAACATACAAAATCACCATTTGCAGGAGTCGAACACTGAAAAATCTCGCCACAGCTTAGTGGCACAACAAACAGCATAGCTGTCAACAATTTTAGTTGAGCTCTTGGCCTTCGTTGATGATTGTCCTTTTCGAGTAAACTCTCGACAGAAACATCAAACTAAAGCGCCATCAAGTGGTGAGAAATCCGGAATCACTCATTCTAAAATTGTGAAATGAGCCACAATTCTTTTAAATTTTCATCGTACGATTTACGTCTTTATTATTTGTCTTTGCTGTAACCTCCATTTACGAACCAAACTCCAATACATTTACGAACCAAACTCCAATACTCTCCAGTATTGTCAAAAATATTGAACGTGTAAGGGCCGCTTATAGCAAGGAAACAAAATAGGTTTTACCAACTTATCAAGCATGAAAGAAAATGACACTAAATTAGTCTGTTAAGATTGGCAGAACTGAAGGGACCGTGCTACTCCTCCTCCTACTTCACAAGATCTAGTACCGTCAAGTACACAGCGTACCGCAGAATTTCGAGTACTTCTATGTGAGTTGCGATCAACCCAACTTGACAGATAGTGCGTGTTTCATATATGTACCACCGATTTGATGGTGGCGCTAGTATGCCTTCTCTGTACGAGTACCACGAACAATGAAATGAAAAAGTTCCAAGAGAAAAGCGTGTGGTATGAACGTAACGACGTGTGGTATGAACGCCGTCAATGCGGCTAGAGCAACATTTAGAAAAAGCGTATTCCAAAATGTGGATAAAGAAAACTAATATTAGAGAATAAATTTATCCCTAACTGGAAACCGTCAGTAAAGTTACATAAATCATATTATAAATGTAGCTGGAAGTGTCAACAGTTCTTACGGAATTTAATTAGAAAGGAACTGGAAGGTGAAGTATATTTTTCAATATTTAGAGCCATAGTACTCAAGGGAGAGCAAGGAGTTGAAGGGAGAAAGTTTAGAAAAGTGGGGAAGGATCATATATGCAAGCTTAGAGCTTAGGCGACTTAACTTTTTGTCTGCTACCGTAGAAGTCAGGGTCTTTTGGCATTAGAAATGCGAATCACCTGAGTCTACGGCATGTCCGGACAAACGTAAAGTAACTTGTTACTTCATGCTGTCGGAACCGACCGTCGCCGATTCCGAAATGTTCCGATTCCGCCACGGTTTCGGCTCGTAGCGATAATTTGCAGATTCCGCTACGATCCACGATTTGCAGGTTAATTCGCTTGAAATTACTATTAAACGATTTTTCACCCATTTTTCAATATACCAGTTGCCATTACCTCATCGAGAGGTTGTGAAATGGATAAAAGGATACAAAAAAGTACTAATTTTTTGACAGCATGAATAACTTCCGAAAATGGGCAATTTAAATACATCAAATGGGTAAAGTCAAAGAGAATAGTGAAAGAGACGCAGAGTGAAAATCAGTCAAAACGGCAACACTCCCTTTACGATGATTTCAACACTAGAATTTGGCAACCGTTTCCAAAGGCAGCACTTTAAATGACTCCTATTATATTTTGAAAACAAACCTTTTGTCGATCGTTGAATTTGTTTATCAAACGATGTGCATTTCGAAACAAAGAGATGAAATAATTCTAAAACTTGTTTTTACTCATACATAGACTCTAGAATGCGCCTTACAATCACGATTGCACTAAATTCTGACGAAAATTCAAATTTTTTTTTTTTGATAGATTTACAATACTTATCTCCTCCAACTCAGGCATGAGTAATGTTTATTTACATTGCACGATTGGTCTGCTCAATAAGGTATTTTTGGCTTCACACTATTCGTCTCTTTTCCTATTCTCTTTGGGTAAAGTATTTTGTAGTGTGGTAGTACGGTTTATTTAACCTTTCTTTTTGAGCGGGATGTTATAAGCGTGTAAGGGCAGAATCTCGTTTTGGATATCGCATTTTTAGCGTGTATAATGGTGTGCTAAAATGACAAAAGTTTTTCGCACACCACATCCAACCCGACGTCAAAAAAGGCGTCGCAGTTTCACGTCTCAATGCTTGCTGATGCCACCTTCTTATTTTTGCTAGCTCATCTGTAGGGATTCTGATCCAACCATTTCCTTTAGAAACTATGTCTAGCAGTGAACTAACGCCCAAGGAATCGCTGGTAAGTATTTTCTTGTTATTTCATGTTATCTTGCAACATTTAGTGATCAAAATTATCTTGTCACGAATTATGTAACTATGCAAGCATCTATGCAATTGTTATTTAAGTCATGTGAGCTGTGGGCAGAATTCCTCCCAAACGACCATAAAACCATTATCACGTCTTATTTTTTCTTCATCTCATAACATCCATTTTGAAGCAGCATCAAACTGATTTGTTTGATCCGTGTTTACTTTTGTTAAGATGCGGTAGACTTTCGGATGTTTGATGGCAGCGCTAAGTGGCTTCCGCTTCGACAGTCCTTTCCTTTTCGGTAAGATCCTTCCAACGCAATTGATCGTGTTATTGTTGGTAAGCGTAACCTGTAACAATTTAGTATGTATTTTTTTCGATGTGCAAACGTATAACATATAACTAAATTAGCAGTTTCCTCCCGCTGAATATTTTCTGGTAAATCAACACTTAGACCTGGGTGTTCTTATTTTGTTGGAACAGTGGTCAATTTGCTTTTTTATGTGTTACATCTTTTATTAGTTGAGCGCCGACGACGTTTCAATATAAACGACAAAATAAAAGAGTTAGGCACCTTGCTGCCCCGTAATATCGAAGGGTCTAGCAGCGACATCAGTGGAAAGGATGGGCGGGTGAACAAGGGAACTATACTGAAGGGGACGGTTGATTACGTCAAGGAGCTGAAGCAAGAGGTCTGCGCCTTGAAGCGGAATGGCGATCTGCTAGTGGCGATAAAAAATGAAAACGTGATTCTGCAGCACAAATTAGCGGTAATTTTTAGTCATAAATGGTATAACTTGGCTGAATCCCATTGATTTCATGTAACACCTATATCTCAGAAGACATTTATTATGATTGTATTACGTTATATTACTATATTTTACGATAATGATAGATTTTTTTCAGCCACTCAGACAGTAAGTATTCGTTCTTTTCTCTTTCTAATCTAAACTATGATTTTTAATCGGTTATTTTTGTTTACGTTTTAAACCTAACAGAATCGGTCGTTGGGAGGAATTCTCTTTGATTGGTCTAACGGTGTCTACAACTAATAGGTACTGACTAGAATATTGAATTTTAATGTTTTCCGGATTAAACAGAGTTGTCTGATTCGATAACATTTATATACTTCATACTAATAAACGCTCTAACCAGTACGGTTTATACTCATCATTCATAGACTGCGTTCAAGTTAAAATTTCGATTCAATTAGTTAATGTATTCCTTCATTTTCAGCCAAACATCGATCTACAACTGCCACCTAACAAGCAGGGCATCGTTCGGGTAAAGTTCTACCTGTACGTGGAAACTTGCGAGAACAACCTCCAGTTGGAGAATCACGCCAAAAGATTACAGAACTTAAGGAAGGAGCTGAACTACATCAAAGAAACTGACTGGCAATACGAGTCAATCGATAAGTTTTTCGGGCAGAATTGAAGTTATTTTTGAAGCTTAGGCGAAAAACCTTCGAGCAGCTTTGAAAGCGAAACAGTATTTCGTATAAGTGATTCGGATACACGCAGTAGCAATGTTCCGATTAGTTGGGAAATTGGCTGGAGTATTATTTGGTGGCCAGAAGGAGACGGACGAGGAGAAAATCAAGCGATTGGAAGCAGAATTGGAAGACGATGATGAGGATGACGAGGACGAGAAAAAGCGTCTGGAGCAAGAGCAGCAGAAGGAACAAATCCAACCAACGAATTGCTCTCTGCAAACAGGTACATTGCCACAAGATTTTAACATAATACTAAAAAGGTTCATAGAATAGTAGTCCTTATTATCTATTTACAATTTCTTAAATCATGTAAATAACTGCATATACCGTAATATGAGTGCTTGAGATCAGAATATTCTTGTTTACGACACAATATAATTTTGAATACCAAACTTTTTTTTCTACAGGATTCGTAACTAAAATTGAAGCCAACTACATCATCATTGATACGACACTGTATGTAGACAAGAACATCCTACAGACATGTCCCTTCCAGCATCAGCTCGAAGTGGGTGTCAAGGTATCATATCTAGCATTCAAATCAAACGACGAGGAACCGACAAAGGTGATCAAATTGGAAGCCATCGTCAGCGAAGTCTGGGGAGACCGTAGCGATTTATTGCAATCGCAGGAAGTTGAGGTATGTAAATGTTTGATATCAACAGCAAAAATTGCAAATATTGATAGTACCATTTTTCAACAGAACAAAAAACTGGTCGATGAGATTGATCCTACTTATTTCAAGTATAACCAACGCAGCGAACAAGGAACAGTTATAGCAAAACGACGCGGCTTACTAACAGTGGAAACCGACCAGGGTGAGCACTCAATCGAGATGGACAATCTCAATCTTACGTTTATCCCGGAGGTTGGCGACTACGTTGTACTGAATTGTTTGGTGCAAATTGATGAAACGTATTTTGATACCCGTGGCAATATTCTTGAGGTGCGAGAAATCGCCCCGACGAGGCTTGTGCGTGGAACTGGTTTTGTTACCAGAGCGGACAACGAAGGCGGTGAGATCCGAACTGATGATCAAGTATGCAACTACCTCAAGGACATATGTGAATCAGGTCAGCTTCCCAATAAGGGCGATAAAGTGGTGTATGAGGCAGTTGAGAATGCACAACTTAGTTATCGTTGCACCAAGGTTGTGATCGAACAGGCTGCAGTGCGTCCGGTAGAAGCCAGCAAGGAGGAATCCAAGTCAAAATATGACGACGAATTTTTCATGAACAAAAGAGGTATTAAAATAACCGACGATATAATTGTTAAACTGAAGGAGCTGAACGATCGTCAGCAGGTTGAAGTAGTGATTCGAAATGAGAGCGAGCGTTTCCACAAAATTTTGCGATCCATGTTCATGTCCAACAAACAGACGTCTCAAATGCGCTTGATTCAACCGACAGTAACCGATACTGCAAATCTTCAACCTGGGGATTCGGTAACGTACATTTTCGAAATTACGGCTAACAATTATGGAACCAGTAAGGAAGTTTTCATGTGGTCTTTCGGAGGTGGTTTCAAAATTGCAAGGTATTTTACGGTGATGGTTGGTGATGCGGAAAGTGTGAGCACCCAGAAAATAAACGAAGGAACCACTGCGGCCCGTACTGCTGCCGGAGGCCATAGGCTGGCCGCATGGAATATATACAAACGCGGCGGTGAAGTGACGCCGGGACAAAAAATCAGCAAACGAGCCAACTTTATTGATATCAAGATAGGTGAGTATTTTAAATCCATGTTATAAGGGTTGTAAATTAGCTTATCTATCCTTTCGACCCATCATATTTTACCAGGGTATTGGGAACTAGTGTTTGACCCGGCAGGGGTGATAGGCAACAAAATTTTCCGATTCTAATCTTACTCCTATCCAAGTTGTTCAAATTGGATCATGTATGATAAAATTATTGAGTCTCACTGCAAGGTCGTCATTATTGTTTATTTGTGTATACATTAACAGGCATCTTCTAAGTACATTTAAGGATAGACTTGTTGCAATCAGGGAGAGATAAATCCTTACCTTTTATCGCATTTCTCGTCAAGTGGGAGTCGAATGCGCTAGCGACATAGTTAAAAATAGGCTGAAGCAGCGCTCTGGCGACCATAACTGGTTATTTTAAAAGATGTTCATGAGAGAGAGAGAGAGAGAGAGAGAGAGAGAGAGAGAGAGAGAGAGAGAGAGAGAGAGAGAGAGTTATTACAGGAGGATTGCAGAGCAATCTGCTCTGGCGAACGTGACGATTAAACTGTCCAGGTCGCTCTGAAGAAGTTCGTCATCGGTTGAGTCCAGCATCCATCGAAAAATCTTCATGTTGTCGGCAAATGAAATATAGGGTCATTGTAATTTTATATTAACGTCATTAAAATCAAGCAGGAATATTATTGGGTAGGTTAACCATACGTCCTGGTTTCCCAGGACATGCACTTGTTTTAGCTGATTGCACTGGCGTCCTGGGATGTCGAGGAAAACGCTTGATTTGTCCTGGTTTTATCTCCTCCAAGTCTAAAATGGTTTTTTCTTTGAGTCTTCGCTTCACTCATTCTGGTTCAGATCTCGGTTCATCGATCTCGATGAAACGATGAATACAAGAGCTTCATCTCTGTTTGAATCGATAGTGGTTGTCATTGGAGATTTTCAGGCACCCACATTTACCCAGGAAAGCTACATGGGATCGTTGGTGTTTCTGCTTTACTTCAATTACGTGTAATAAGTGCTAAAGACTCTTCATCGGTCCTAAGACATACTGGCAGAGCTCCACAGAATTTTATTATGACTGCCGAAAGCCGCCAGGAACGTTCAAGAGAGTTAACGGGGTCCCCTATTGGCTGTCCTGGATTTTTACTCGCCTGATATGGTAACCCTATTACTGGGCCTTGTTGGATGCCGAATGTAGCGAGATATGGTGTTGATAGGTAATCCTTAATGCTGATTCGGAGTTATATGTCTACTCCTCGGTTCGGTCAATTCCTGGTACATCTCGACCACCTTGGAAACTTCGTCAAAATCCAAGCAATATTTTGGCTGGTGGTCTAAAGAAAATTGATAATAGCACCATTGTTGCGGTTCTACCTCCTAAGCCGTTGTTTTGGGTCTATATTTTCTTCTATCATCCCTGCGTTAGCATGGAGAAAGTTGAAAAAATGGTCAGAAAAGTACTAAACTGTAAGGAGGATAAAAAATGAATCTGCTGGTTAAAAAAACCATTGCGGTCAGCGCTTTCAATGTCATACCGTCATCGGGGGTTACTTTACGCCACGGGGCCCACTTTACGCCAAAATTAAAGAATGATACCTGAGCTTCTAGTTCAAATTTAACGTTATATTTGGACAAAAACAGAACATAGTATTATTCGCTGGTTCAACAGAAATATAAAAAATGGAAATAGGTTTAAGAAAATGCTTGCAAATAATCGTAGTAGGCGATGAAACTGAAATATAAAATATACGCAAGAAGCATTGTAACTTAAATTCTCTTGGCTATTTGACTAGTATAGCACACTTTTGATATACTAGTGAAATTATTAGATAAGAGGATATAGATTACGTGAAATTAACCTGGCAATGTAGAACAATTATTTGTGTTTGTACTTTTTGTCCGCATTTTTGATTTTTTGGTAATGTCCATTTGGTAATTGTTTACTTTAGCTACTTTTCCCTCTGTAAGTGGAAAACATGTTTTTCTTTCGTGAATATGCTAGTTTAGTGTTGTAGATTCATAAAAAAGAGGCGGAAAGCGAAAATTTTTAATAATTTATTAATGAGACTAAAAATAAGTTTTACCTACTAACCTTGCACATATGGTTATTGTGCTCCCGAAAGTAAGGTTTTTGGCGAAGCTAGTTTAATGCGGCTACGCCACATAGCCGAGTCTAAGGATCCGAAGCGGTGCAATGCCGCTGAGGATCCGCTGGACGAGCCTTCCTTGTACTCATCATCATTGTCATCAGAAACGCAATCGAACCTGTGATCCACTCGTTTGCCCGGTATACTCAAACATAGGGGCTATACCCAGTTTAAGTCCGACTGAGCGGCAGCGAAGTCGGACAGCACCCAATTGAAACGATATGGCGTGTGACAATAATTTAATTATTGCCGATAAATACAATCCTATTGTTACTAAATAAAACATTGTTAATGCCTAATGTGGCTACGCCACATCGATTTTTCTCTCATGCTGTCCGACTTCGCTACCGCTCAGTCGGACTTAAACTAGAGGTACCCTGTATGTTTGAGTATACCGGGCAAACGAGTGGATCGCAGGTTCGCTTACGTTTCCGATGACGAGTACGAGGACTACGGCTATGCGGCATAGCCGCATTAAATTAGCTTCGCCAAAAACCTTACTTTCGGGAGCACAATAACCCTATGAACAAAGTTATTAGGTACAACTTACTTTAAAGCTAATTAATGAATTATAAAAATTTTTCGCTTTCCGCCTCATTTTTATGAATCTACAACACTAAACTAGCATATTCACGAAAGAAAAACAAGTTTTCCACTTACAGGGGGAAAAGTAGCTAAAGTAAAAAATTACCGTCCATTTTATCTAAAATTGGGGCTACTTTACGCCAAGCTTTACTGAAGTCTATATTGCACAATCTATATTTGATCTAAAATTTACTTCGATTCTAATTCAAAGCAGATATTTATTAGCGTACTAGTTTGACTGTTTTGAAAAATAACACTAATCGATAATTTGCAAGTTGAGTAGTGTAGTTGCAATGGAGGCAAACATAAAAACGCCATCGTTTCTAGAAATATTTAAACTATGTGTATTGAAGCAATTTATCGTGGAATGACAGAATAAGCAGCGGGAAATAGTGCAGTGTTTAGGCGAATGAACTTATGGTTAAAACCTACCAAACAAAAAGGTCCTCAATATATTGGAAATAGATATCTTATTAAAGATGGATGAACTGACCTGACCATTAAATATAACAGTACCATTCGCATTTCTGTTAGAAAAGCCTTTGCACTCCAGAATACAATTAAAACTACTTTTAGAAAAATACTAAAACAATGTTGTCTAATTCATAATGCTCAATGAAAAAGTATATTATGAAGAGCGTTTTTTCTCGGCTTGTTGTTTTTAATTGTAGGACTTATTGACTCTCCAAAAGAAGATTATTGGATGCGTGGTACGCAGTTCTTGAACATACTCTTTTTATTTTTACGAGCACGACATTCATTTGAATTCACACATAAATGACGATCATAATCTATGGCAATAAATCAGGAAGTTAACATGATTTTGAAAAAAAACGTTTTGGCCTAAAGTAGCCCCCCTGTGGGGGGGACTTTACGCCAATTTTTAGTTCTTTTATCCCATGTTCAATCTTGATTATCCAAAAGTTCTTTTCACTGACTTTGGAGGTACTTCTGCCATATGTAAAACATCAAACAGTTTCAAATTTGAAGTTGCGTGATCGTAGTTCTTGAGTGTAATGTACAAAACGTTCTATTTTTGGCGTAAAGTAACCCCCGAAGCTCAGGGAATTAGAAAATAGCAGTACTCAGAACATATGGAGTCCGCCGACCTATTTTCCTCAGCGATGCGTTTCGCTGAATCAACCTGGCCCATTAACAATCCTGTCGAGGAATCCACAGCGATTAGTATGGCCGCCTTCTTTAAAAATAACGCAATTATATGTCTGTATTCTGCTGCAGTACAATAAATGACTAAATAATTTGACACCCTCAGCATCCGGGTGAATTTCTCTCAAGCTGTATTGCTCTACATTTCTCGTATGTCTTGGATTTTGGAGCTCGCATTTACCGCTATAGCACATTTAACAGATTTCATGAGTTATTGAAACCAACCATACAAACGCTCGTGGCATTCGCGATAACACAAAACAGGTCACAAACGCGACCATGAGATTAAAATCATCTATACATACTAACGCCCATGATTTAGCCAACAATAGAAAACCCAGATAGTTAAGTAAAGATTGTAGCACCTATAAACTTACAAACGCGGTCTCAATTATTAACCCACCACTCGCGCGATCACGAAGCGGTCTCGTCCGGAATTTTAACCTCGGTCCTAGCACAATAGACTCATGCTTTCAGTTGGACTAAAAAAGATGACGTTCATATTCACTAGACATGTTCCATGGCGACATGACCGAGAACTTTAGTGATATGGGAAAACTGACTCTCTTCTACCATCTGTACCATACATCAAAAATTAGCATCAGATTAGGGGTTCGTACGCGATCATTCAAGAGTACATGCCACTTGATTATAAAATTGAAATTATACTCACGAAGTCACATACACGTGACAAACCCATTAACACACAAATGCTTGAGCCCTTTGCGAGTATCCACGGCACCTACACTCGCTATCTCGCAAACATGATAATATCCCGGTGATAAGGTGAACGACTCAACGCTTACAAATTTTCAAACGCAGTCTTAAGCGTGAACCTAAAAACTCCCGCGCTCGCACGAACATGAATCGGTCACTTCCGGAAGTTTCTATCCTTGGTATCAGCAGATTAGGTCCATGCCTTCATTGGGCCAATTAAAAAAAAAGCTCTCCTTTCCATTAGACAACACGTTCCATGGCGACATGACCGGGAACTCTAGTGATATGGGGTGATTCACTCCCTGTCAGAATGTGAATGGTACACCGAAAACTAAATATCAGAATGACGGTCTGCGTGACCATCCAAGAGCGCACACGAATATGTGAATGGCCACACGGTTACAAAATCGAGTTTTGTATACACGTAGTCGCATGCACGCGAGCACACGCGACACTAACATACGAACGCTCAAGTCCTTCGCGAACAACAACGCACATCTACGCCCGCGATCGCGCAAACTTATTAACACTCCGGTAATAAGGTGAACGTTTGTTACGTTAGTAATTATTTAACCTAAATTTGGTGCAATATGAGGTATTTATAGGGAATTTACATGTACGTAGCCACACAAATCATGACTGAAGGCAAATGCACACTGCGCACAAAAGTCGAGGGTTGGCAACAATGATAGGAAAACGTCAACGCAACAAAGGCAAAAAGCAAAAAAGAACCGCGTGTTCTGAAGAAGGGACTCTCTTCTTTTCCTGGCGGTGCGAGAGCGCGGACGTGTCCGTAACACGATCCGTGAAATAAAAGGTGCCCGGAGTGAAACCAAGAGGTGATGTCAACGGAAAGGAGACCGGCTGGTGAAATCAGGTCCCGGCGTGAAAGTGTGAGACATAAACTCGAAGTTTTCTGGACTGTGCGAGAAGTCGGACGTATATGTAACATGATCCGTGAAATTAAGGTATCGGAAGTGAAACCGCGTGGTAGTGTCGACAAATGCGGGGTTAACCCTCCGGAAGTCGCGCTTATGGCCCACGCTAGATTTTCAGAGCAGCGTGCACTCAGTGCACTAGCGCGACTGCCGGAAGATTAAGCTTGCCGGCAGGTGCAATCCGCCTCCGGCGTAAAAGTGCGACGTGAACTTTTAACTTCCTGGCTGAGCGAGAGTACAGTCGCAAGACGATCCGTGGAAAAAGTGACCGCAGTGAAACCACGTGGTCGTGTCGAAGAAGAAAGGGACAAGCTGACACAATCAGGTCCCGGTGCGCTGTTGCGCGACGTGTACTTTGCCACTCCTGGCTGCGCGAAAGCGTGGACATTGCCGCAACGCGATCAGTGAAAATCAAGGCAGCAATAGCACCGTCCTGTTTCCCGACTAGCGCGATTGGTCAAAGAGGTTCAAGAAGTGTAAGGGTGAAACACTAGTCCGCGCGAACGCAGGCACGAAGATCAGAACAGGATTAAGTGCAGCAAACTGCCGCAGTTAAGTCGCAGTACGTCCTGCCGGATCCCGAACGGCGGCCGATGACGCGAATAGCGCTACCCGGAGAGGAATCCACGTCATCGATTGGGTAACTCTGCACAATTTTCCTAACACCTCTTGTACCTTTGGCAATATATGTATGCATTTTGGGCCGTTTGGTGGTCCGGACGTGAAGGATTTTTTAAAATTACAACGCGTTTCAGCACTTACGAAGTTTCAAACGCGTTCCCAAACGCGACTCTACAAACCTCCGTGTTCGCGCGATCATGAATCGGTTACGTCCGGAAATCATCACCCCCCCCCCCCCCCCCGTTCTAACAACTTCAATCTACGCATTCAGTCGTACCAAATAAAAAATAAAGCTCATATCCATTAGACTTGACCGGGAGCTCTACTGCCTATAATCGCAAGTCAGTCCCATATTCTATGGGATTCCCTAGCTACATGAGACTGACTTGCAATTATAGGCAGTCTAGTGATCATCTGTGCCGTACACAAAAAATTAAGTATTAGATTCGCGGTCCGCGCGCGATCATCCAACAACACGCGCAAATATGCGAAGACACATCAAATAGAATTTATACACGCGAAGTTGCATACACGTTAGCACACTCGATCAAACACTAACGTTAAAATGCTCAAGCCTTTCGCGATGATACACGCGATCGCGAAATCTCTACGCCCGCACATATCTGAACCGCACAATGAATGTCACAGACCGAATCACGGCCCGCAGCAATCGGCCTTAAGCCGTGTTTTAGTGGGCGATATTACCTGTCTCGTCTGCAATTGTAGTGTGTGATTCTTACGGTGAGACTTTCCGAGAACCTAGCTGTAGACGCTCTAGTAGGACAACGCTAGAAAAAAAAGAAAAAAAAATAATAACGATGAAGACTGATTCACAAAAGTGACCCGTAAGCACAAGAAACATAAAGGAACATCCGACAACAACAACATGAATGCAGTACTGATGACGATATGAACGAGAATGAAATGCGAGAGAAGGAGGACCGAATGACACCCAAGCTACGGCAGACAACGCAGCTAATGTTTCACTGCCAAGGAAGAGGATGCCGCAAGCTACATCAACAAGACCCGATGGTCAGACATTTCGAAAGTTAATTTAAATTTTTACATATTGTAAAAATCATAAAGCATCCACGGCTCAGTTATGCTAACGCATTGAGCCATGTTAAATAAACATAATGGAAAAAAATATTTTTCTTATCCAATTTAGTAATTTTCTCACCTTTCTCGCGTTCCACATTCTATAATTTTTTGCTATGGTAACTAGTTTTGGTACATTACCAAATTCTAAATAGTACAGACCTTATGGACGATCGATTGAATCACATGGTTAGGACTCATCAAAGTAATTGGTTGTGATTATCATGTTCAGTAAAATCGCTTAATTTGTCATAGACGAAATTATGAAACGCAGCAGATTTTTTTACAATAAATTCAATTATGTATTTTTTCAGGTGGCTATCACGTCCCAGATGACCTCAAACAGGTACTGCTGAATCCTAGTTCCAACCGGACAGAAATCGACGAAGAACTGGACCGTACTCAACGATGCCTGCAGCGTCCGTTATGTCCGGACACTTATCGGGCTCTATTCAAAACTTTCCTATGGATGGAAGATGTTCAGTGTGAAATTTCAATTACAAGATTCAATATGGATCGAGCTCATTTTACACGGGAGGACAGTTATCTGGCGTTGCGAATTGAGAATGTCGGGGAAGCTAGACCATCGTTGATTCCCGGTGATAAATTGATTGCAACTACTCCGTGGATAAATCCGAATGAGGTGGGCAACGGTGCGTTCATACACAAAGTAATGAAGCACAAGATTCTGGTGAAATTTAGCGAACATTTTCATGAAAAATACAATGGAGAAGATTATAAGGTAATTTTTCAACCAACTCGAGGTGCGTTTCAGAAACAACATCATGCCATATTGTGCGTTACGAGTGCTTTGGGCACAGACTATCTCTTTCCAACAAAAACAGAGATTCGTGAACCGTGGATTGATTTGAAGATCAACGAGGCCGGTAACCTGGCAACTACGGAATTCAACAACGAGTTTCAATGGTTTAATCCCTTGTTGAACGATATTCAAAAGGATGCTATAAAACATATTCTCCGAGCTGAAGCGAGACCGCTACCGTATGTCATATTTGGACCGCCAGGAACGGGTAAAACGATGACGATTATAGAGCTAGTTCACCAAATTGTAAAACTGTCAGCTGATAGTCGAATAATGATTGGAACGCCATCCAACAGTTCAGCTAATTTAATCGCTGAACGAATAATCGAGAGTAAAGTTTTACTACCAGGTGAATTCATTCGTCTTGTAGGTTTGAATTACGTAGAACAGGAACTGGTTCCCGAACATTTGGCTCCTTACTGCGGTACGATAGATATTGCTATGGAAAGAACTGTGAAAGATGAAGTAATTATAACTGAATCTGGTTTAAAACACAAACTACAATTGAAACACCTCGGACGGCATCGGATTACCATCGGTACCTGTGTAACCCTAGGATCTCTAATGCAAATTCGGTTTCCTCGAAATCATTTCACTCATGTCATAATAGATGAGGCAGGCCAGTGCCTGGAGACTGAAACTCTAATTCCGATGACATTTATCAACAAATCATGTGGAACGGTAGTTCTGGCAGGTGATCCCATGCAACTAGGACCGGTAGTAATCAGTCCTTACGCTTCTGATCGAGGTTTCAGTACATCGCTTCTGGTTCGCTTGATGGAGACTCCTTTGTATAAATCGGACAAAAATCGGTTCCCCGACACGGAAGGATTCAACCCACGACTAGTTACAAAACTTCGCTACAACTATCGGTCGATACCGTGCATTTTAGATCTTTACAGCGAACTATTTTATGAGAATTCTCTGCTGCCCTGCGTCTCTGCCGAAGGCAGCATGGAAGCTAAGTTTCTCGAAAACATTTACGATATTCTCCCGGTGAAGTCCATTAAACACCCACATTATGGAATGGTATTCTGGGGTGTGAACGGCGTCAACAAGCAAACCCCGGAAAGCCCTTCTTGGTTCAACCCGGCGGAAGCGAAAAGTGTTTTCAACTTCCTTTTAAAACTGTACAAGAAAGGTGTTCGTCCAGAGGACATTGGCGTCATCACGCCCTATCAGCAGCAGGTGAAAACTATTCGTCGAATCTTAGATGAAAGTAATCTACAGAAACCGAAGATTGGTAGTGTTGAAGAGTTCCAAGGACAGGAGCGGCTGGTCATACTTATCTCAACGGTACGAACATCGAAATCGCAGCTGCAAAGCGATCTGCAGCACGCTCTGGGATTCGTCGCCAGCCCAAGACGATTGAACGTGGCCATATCCCGTGCGAAATCTTTGCTGGTGATTTTTGGCAGTCCACAATTATTGTCCGCTGATAAGCAGTGGCAAAAGCTGTTGCACAAAGCAGTCAATAACGATACGTACTGTGGATGTGATTTACCGGATCATATTGTTCCAACTGGGAGCATGAATGGGCAACAGCTTGATTTAGAATAGGGATAACCATTGTTTAATTTTCTCCAGATGTTTTTATTATACTTAATTCCATAGGTTTAACATATAATAATGGAACAAACTAATGTGTGTCAACTGCAGAGAAACATGGGGTATTGAATATAGAATACGCGTTCATATTTTGAAACATTTTTATTGATTCGTATCTCAGGTCTTCTTTAGAAATATTGGGAACAAGGGATATTTTCAAGTTATTTTTAATTTTAGCTCCAAGTCAGAGTAGGTTCCTCATGTTCACAATATCTATGTGAAAACTATCTGACTAATAAGTGAATGAAAATTATGATTATGAAAATAAAGTTCTCTTATTTGTTTCCTGCTCAAACTTGAAGTATATCGTCTCCATTGCTATCAGTTTTCCCTGTTTCTCTTCATATGACAAATTTTGTAACGTAGTTTAAGAGTAATAAAATTAATATTTTAACTAATTCGGCTTGGAAACTTTAGTGGATTCAAAATCACACAAATAAACACTACAATTAAAATGGGAGCACATATGTTTGCTTTATTGATCTATGAAATAATTTACTCGAGATCCTGTTGGTCAGGAAATAAACTGAATAAGAACATTGCTAAAACGTTGATGGGTTTTATCATCCGAAAATATCTACAATTCTAATAACAAGTGTCATCGGATACAGATAGTGTTTTCAAAATTGACTTGCCATTCATCCTAAAGTCGTTATGTCAGTAACCTCCACTCAATTTACCGTTCGTTGGCCGCTACATGTTGATTGTTGTCCGACACGCTCAGCAGTCCAACTTTGGATGTGCGTACTATGGTTGAATCTGTGGCAATTAATATTTCATACGATGTCTCCGGGATACTTGTAGATGGATCGGCAAGTCCTATATATCATTCGAAACTACTTCAACTATTTGTGTATCGGAGTGCGGACAGAATAACACAACATGAAAAGAGACAATGTTTACTGATTTTTCGCCGGCTGCGCTCCGAAGCGAAGAAGTCCGTCATCGTGGCGCACTTTGTGGCGGCCGGATACGGTCAAGAATCAGTAGCGACTGGCTCAAATGGCGCGTTCTCCATGTTGATCGGAGATTTGTGCCTTACCGTGATTTGTCTTTTTATCATTGGGATTGGGGAAGTGGTAAGGTTAGGGATAAGGAAAATAACAACACAGAGAACATACACGGTAAAAAATACTCACGTGGATGTAAAGTGATTTGCAGTTGGTTTCGCATTACTTGCCCAACATTTCAAAGCGATGTGTCGATCTATTGGAATAGATCATTTCAAAGCACTACGAAATCAACAGCAAAGCACTTCCATTTTAAATGTTTTGCACATTGCTTCTGATAGATCTTGCATTCAACTATATACGCATTCCTTACGGTATATCCCATTATAAATATGTTACCTGAGAACAAATAATTGCTCAATAAATTAACCACAAGTACAATATATAATACTCACGTTCTACATTACTTTGGAAATGCAACGGGAAGTATTCTTCATCTGCAAGAGAATAAAATACACTTTTCGATGAATGAATATATCAACATTCCCGAGGGGATATTGAGATAACAGAACAACACCCGAAGAGATATTGTCATTCAAATTTGGATTAAACCGATTTTGGTTATAAACTTTCGCCATGACTTTTTGGAAAATACTTCTGGGGCCCTATTCTCACAGTCACGTCACCTATAGTGACTAAAGGGAAATTTTGTTCTAGTCACTAGGTGACGTGACTGTGAGAATAGGGCCCTTGGTTCACAGAGCTTCCCCGCGAACAAGGATTATGAAAGTTTAGCCTCATCAAAACATTCGAACTTTTTAAAAATATCGTGGGATTCCACGGAAGGTAAAGGAATACCTTATTCTGGTGAAGGCTATATGATTCTACAATAAAATGGAAGTCTTGTACTTATGATCAGATAACGACGGTTCGAGCTCGTTGAGTACGGGCCAGTTCGCCAACTCATGCCTAATACCATCAAAGCAGAGAGCTACATCTAACGACTCTTCTCTTGCAAATTGTGCAAGTGTTGGGCGATTTCCTATACATTAACCTTCCGGAAGTTGCGCTAGTGCACTGAGTGCACGCTACTCTGAAAATCTAGCAAAATCGTCTTAGTGCACCAGCGGCTGCTCGTTCAGTGGGCCACTTGCACGACTTCCGGAGGGTTAAGTATATGCAGATTTATACCTCTCCAATTGATATCTGAGCTGCCCCAAATTTGTGTTGGATATCTGCATCACTGCCGATTATGAGTGTAAACCCATTTCTGCTACAGTATGATACAACCCTTTTAAAATCATTAGAAGGTGATGATTCATTGTGTAGCAAATATACCGAACAATAGATGTATGTCCTGTTTACTGTATCAAATATCGCGAGTTGTGAGGTCGGATATAATACATGCGTAAATAGCATTTACGAGACATTTAACGTGAACTTGTCATACCATTTTTGTTGTAAACCACTAAGACGGGGTTAAGTAGTTTTCCAACATAAGTTTCCTTTATGGAAATATGGCTCTTGAACGAAAGCTAAGGAAGCTTATTAGATATGGAAGATACATAGTTGCTGTACGTTTAGGCTGAAAATTAATATATACTACTTATTTTATAGCAACTAAAAAATACCGAAAAAACAAACGTCCACTGTGTTAGAGATTCGCTTAGCACAGCCATTGTAAGAAAACCCACGCGACTGACATATTTTAGTCCTAATTGGTCCAGGTGTTTGCGTTTCGACTTAATCTCTTCATAACCACGGCACTTGATCAATGCACCGAGCTGACTCTATATCCAAAATTGGAAACACTACTTGTGAACACACTAAACGACTTCTAACTTACGATGTCCCGTAAGTGAAGAGGTTCTGTTTGCTGATGAGATTTAATCATAAGTCCTGCGAACCATTTCTTCCTCGGCACGGAGAAATACTTCGACTTGAGGACTCCTGTTTTCAGTTGCCTCGTATGACATGGGAGCAGGTCCTCTTGTGGCTGACAATCAGTGAGAAGAATATGTCAAAGCCGGTCTTCTTTTATTCGCCAAATTCTGACAGCGGGGAGCTTTTCAGCACGAAGGGTTGCGGCCTTCACATTACCCGGAGTGTGAGCGTTTGAAGATCCCAGAAAGATTATAGACTGTTATCAACCTCGTAGTGGACCACAGCTACATCCATTGTTAGACGCCTCGTGCGACATGGGAACAAAAATCCACTGGGTCAATTTTTTGCTGAAATGAAATACTTCGATCCTGCGGCCACGAAATGAAATACTCCGAGCCACGGCCATTCATCGTGGCGAACTTTGTGGCCAGACGGTCAACATGGGCATTGTCATGTGAAAGCAGATGTCAAAGCCGGGCGTGTCGGAAGCGCAAGCGGCTATTCAAAAGATACTTGTCAAGGGTGTATTCGCTGCGAAGCTCAACGTAGTTGTGATCATGACCGACTAGACGCACCTGACGCTAGACGGCAATGACTATTTCTCGCTTCTCAGGAAGGACGTAAGGCTCACAAAGTTCCCAAAGAAGGTCCTCTTGTGGCTGACAATCAGTGAGAAGAAGTTGTCAAAGCCGGTCTTCTTTTAGTCGCCAAATTCTGACAACGCCGGGTTGGTTTGCAGCACGAAGGGTTGCGGCCTTCATATTACCTGGAGTGTGACCATTTGAAGATCCCAGATCGATTCCCGTTTTTGTAAGCCCATCATTGTGATCTACTCGAATAGTCTCCGGCAGTGAATCTACCCGATTGTTACTGAGGGTTAGCACTAACTTTGGCTATTGTTTCATCAACACACTTCTCAGCTCGTCTTGTATTGTAATTTCCTTCAGGCTCTTGTCCTTAACGGTTGTCTCGTGGGATAGAGTATTTACCGTTACTTTCTCGCCTGAGCGCCTTGCAGGCTCAGGTATTGACCGTAAGGTCTTTCTTCAGTTCTAAGAGAATCTCGCCTTTCTGAGTGCAGTAGGGTTTCACTGCATTCTCTCCAAACTGCTTCAACTCTGGGTCTATTCTCGTTTTTTCAATTCCACAATGCTTCTCCCTGATTCTTTTTCCCGGCGAGGCTTGGGTATCTCCGTCAATCGCTTTTACGTATTCGCATTCGCATAGTCGGATCGTATATTCCTCCACCCATCTTCAAGAGCGGCCGCGACAAACTGCTCTTCGCGTTAGCGATGCTGTCACCAGGTTCAAAACATTTGTCTCGATAGCACGACTAACCTTGGTGCGGGAAGGAGTGCCACAATGTCGCAAAACCTTCGGTGGTCAACTGAGGCTCTAGGGGGAATGTAGGTGGTATTCTATCTTCAAGATAGAAGGAAAACTTACCCTTTTACAAAGGTGAAACAGGAACGACCAGCAAAACGGGCTAAAACCGGTGAATGCCACTGGAGTGGAGCTGATTGCCAAGGAACACTGTGATAATTTTAAACGTTAATAAAAACCACAACTTTACTGTTAGGATGTAAGATCGAGAATGTCAGCTTCTCGTCTTAGGGTGCTTACAGAGTGGCGGCGAGAAGCTGAGCTGGGGCTGGAACTGACATTAGACTGCGAGATGCGAGAAACCTGCTTACTGCAAACCAAAGGAAGGATGCCAGAGTGAAAGCGGAGCGGATCGGCGCCGACTGCCTGCTTTTACTCTGACAGGCTCCATTTGATATGCTGCGAGCAGGTTTCTCGCATCTCGCATCATACTGTCAGTACAAGCGCCCGCTCAGCTTCTCGCGGCCACTATGTAAGCACCCTTAGGGTGCCTAGTGCCCACCTCTAAGAACACACATCGAAGTTTTTGCGATTCTGCTTCTTCTAGAGTCCTCTTGCAAGTGGCTGTTTTTCGTTTTACTGTAAATCCATTTCATAAAAAGGAAAATGGCGAAACAACAATAACTGTCGTGGAATAACCTTATTGAGCGCTCTCTCGAGCTGGTAATTATGGAATCCCTTTAGGATCAATACCAGTTCCTAATCAGTCTACTTTTCCATCTCAATCGGATCGGAAGCTATAATCGCGCTGCTTGGTAACAGTGCAGTGAATCAAACGAACGTTTCAACATACAGTCTGCCGTCTATATGTACCGCGCCAGCAAAGCAATCGAAAAATAACAGTTGTCCCAAGCCACTGTGGAAAATAATGCACCGTTACTTTCATTGATGCGGTATTGATCGTTTATTTAAAAATGATTGAAACTCAGCAGCAAAATTTGAACCATCTTCGATTCAATACAATGGTCGTTTGTCCAATCCGCCCTTGTGTGCACGAAGTGGAACAATTAATAAAGGCGCATACTCGTAATGCGGTACTGATAGCATTTAAAACTTTGGCCATGGCGAAAAGTTTGGCTATGGGAAACAACATGCAACACGTCGTTGCGTATGTCCATGTTAGAATCAAGATACCCGTTTAGATTGACGAAGATAAGACTGGTGTGAGTCTGCACGATCTATCCCCGCGTACAACCAATAAATTCACTATTGATGTCGAAGTACGTAACTGTGAAAGTTTGAAACCTGGAGAAACTTTTTTTACAGGTATATCCAATGGTGTTCGTATCGTGAGAAGCAAATCTCAAATCACGCTGCGCACATATGAAGGACAGATCCCTATGTGCCAAACCATTTGTGAAAGCCTCTATTGAAACAACATCAACTGCGAGCAAACCCAACAACATTAACTAAATCAACAACAACCGGAGTTGCAACTACGCACAGCGTGTCCGATCATTGTGATACTGCTTACCGATGTTTGTCATTCGAGATTGCCTGATATAGCGCAGGGAAGCTACTTGCGACCGTTGATGTTTCTGCTTTGCTTCAATGACGTGTATTTTGTGCTGAAAACTTCTCGCCTGTTCCTGCACAGACGATCTCATAATAATTCGTCTCATTTGCTCAATTCAGGATTTCCAATTTCTCCAACAACAGCATGAAACTTTCGCTGGTGGTGGTGTAGCAAGAACTTCGTGTGTGTGTGTGTGTGTGTGTGTGTATAAATCCTAAAAAGCACGGTGATCGAATTCCCATAAAAAAATTTCTGGTAGAGCTCTTCCTTTCAGACCCACAGAACTTTTTTACTGCCGAAGCTCTGCCTGCCCGACCCAAGATCTTTGTAACTGCCGAAAACCTGTGGAGAAAGCACAGTCGATTGATAGGTAACGGGGGAGGCAGTCCCCTTTCGACTGTCCTGGTTTTTTACTCGACTCATATGGTCACCCTATGCAAACCAAAGGGATGATGTCAGAGTGAAAGCTGGGCGTATCGGCTCCGACTGCCTGCTTTTACTCTGACAGGTTCCATTTGATATGCTGTAAGCAGGTTTCTCGCATCTCGCATTTTAATGTCAGTGCCAGCACCTGCCCAGCTTCTCGCGGCCACTCTGTAAGCACCCTTACAGGTTTATTCGAAGTCCGACTAGTTGGTCGGTATATATGTGTAGGTGTATCAATTTGACATTCGTCCAGTTTCAGCTCGGTGTACATTTGTACACTGAACAAAGTGATCTATTCGAAAGAATAGTTTATAAAATTACTGTATACACAACAGGTGGAAGCGACGCAAAGGTCTTTGCCTCTTATTCTAGTTTGGCAGGCGACAACTTCAATGCCTGGTATCGAGGGGAGGTCGATTTGATTGAAAAATAGCACTTTTTATCCCCAAAAGTACTTCACCGTAAGAGTACTCGACCCAAGCGTATAATATTGAATATAAATAATATAGTGAACGTTAAGATCTATTTCTGAAGTAAGCCATGTTTCGCATAATGTATCGCATTTCAAATTATCTATTAAAATTTTAAAGGAATCAATTTTCGGGATAATGCTAAAGCAGAGATCAAATCCTTAACCTCGTTTGATGTATTAGCCATCGAAGGAACGATCGCTGAAAGGAGAAGTCATTTTGCAGTACTGCGGGAGAAAGCTTATCAGGATACTTCTAAGAGGGTCAAACATGTTTAAAGTTGTGAAAGTACGGTCCACATTGCCAGAGATTTTTATTTTATAATTTTTATTTTTTTAGCGCTGGTTTCTTTTTTGGCTGATATATGGGAACACGGGGTTTTTTTTATGTCCCAGGATGTGCTGGAAACCCCTTTTCTGAGACCAGGAGCTACTTGCACACAAAACTTTCTCAAGCTGTTATTTTTGAAGAACACTGAAGAGACACCTTCTGACCTCTACAACGAAGATTAGGCGAGCAAATGGTCCTCTTTTTTCTATTGCTTCTAGGCGCAGCAGAAGAGGCTCCCTCCTGGGGTCATCAGAGTCGCTTTCGTCACTACACAAGTTAGTATAAGTCACGTCACCTAGTGACTAGAAGAAAATTTTGTTCTAGTTACTGGGTGACGTGACTGTGAGAATAGGGCCCTAGATATTCGGAAAGGTCGGTGGAGTTGCTATCTTTAGCATTTCTGTGAGAGATTGCTTAGAGCGTCCCTGTAGTCAATGCTTCAGTTTCTCCTCGCGCAGTTTGTACGCGGGACATGTCGTGAGAGGTTCTACGGCATTCCCCCGAAAACCTTTGCCCAGAAACTACAACACCGAAGTTTTCTGCCCCGAAAAGAACTGTTCTCCAGAAAACTATTTCCTCGAAAGCACCAATTCCTAGAAAACAATATTCCAGAACGCATCCTTTCCCAGAAAAGCGTTAACCAGAATGAACCTATGCCCAGAAGTTCATTCCCCAGATATAACCATTTCCCAGAATTTTTGGTAAGATGGCGAAAGCACTCATGTTGCTTTGAATTGGGAAAACTATTGATGAAAATCAAAAATCTTATTCGGAATGTTGTTAAATTTCTTTTAGTAATGTAAATATACATGTAGGACAAATCTTAGAATTTAGTACAGGTAATCATCGGAAGCGAAGCCCCCTTCTAGAATCCAAAAGAATAAAATAGTGACGAGGATATGCCGTCGGAAGCGGCGGTCCCTCGCAAGCATGCCTGTTATCCATTCGTATACTCGATTTACTCCAACATAGGGATTGATTCCTTCTTTTAAACATGAGCAGTTCATTGAATCGGTATGCCAAACAACTCTTGCGCGCAAACTTGTGAACTTTTCGCCTGCCCGGTTTACTCAAACATAGGGGTTGAATCCTTCTTTCGAGTTTCCTTTGAATCTGTCTTAAAATCGAAATGAATGCACAATTTCACAAAAGGTCAGCATATATCCTGTTTTGCATTGGAAACGTACGATCCGCCTGATTGTTCGTTTTACTCAAACACGAGGCACTAAATACTTTCGAAAGTATTTTCATACGCTAAATAGTATTTATACCACAGGCGTGTTATGCCAAATGGCCAACTAGTATATAATGTCTTATGTCAAACGATATTATGACAAATGGCTTTATGTCAGTCATGTTCAAAAATTGAGACAATTTTTAAAGTGTTGCATTGCACTGTTGGTACTGATTATTTTTCATATTCATAAAAGAGTTACCCTTATTTTAAACATGAGTTGTTATTTTGAGTTTCATTTTTGGAAACATTTGTTTTGATCCACTTTTAAAAAGAAAAACATCAAGTTTTATTCGACCAAATTTTGATTGTAGCACTCTTCATGGCACACAAATACTTGCAACTGTTTCAAACGTTTTCTATTCCATTTCATTACTTCACACGTTTCGTCACTCAAAAGAACGCTTAAAATTGATCATAGACAAGCTTTCTTCGACAACTAGCGAAAACAAAATCCGAATTTACATTATACCCACTACAATGCACTAATATTGGTCTAGTATCAAATAACTCAATCGAAAGAGTGATAATAAATCAATTATTTATCTATTGGTGCTCTATATTCAATGATCACATAGGGAGCTTTCCCCATATGTTTTGTGATCATAACAAGCATTTTTTTTAGATTTTGGAGGTTTTAACCTTACGGTCAGTCGCCTCTTTTTTCGGGTTAGATAAAATGCCCTTGCATTTATGTGGATATAATCTAAATGAAATGATTGTTACGAACATAGTTGGAAAAAACAGAAATTTTCTGGGTTATGGCACCTTCTACGATTTTTTTCTGTCATTTGGTACTTTCTGGAAAATAATTTTCAGGGATTTGGTACTTTCTGGAAAATATGTTTCTGGGGAAAAATCTTCGGCATTTTATTTTCTTGGGAATGGTTTTCGGGGAAATGTAATAGAATCGTCGAGAGATCATGTGGGTTTCTCCCGTAGTAGAGACACTCTTCAACATCCCTTGCAAATGATTCCCACTGCATTTCCCACAACGAATCTTATTGCTACAAAGGGAGGCTGTGTATCCCAGTTGTTTGCAATTGGTACAGTTCATGATCCACGGCACAAAAAGGCGAACAGGTAGATGAACCTGGTCGAAGAGGAAGTTGTTACGTAGAGCAGATCCTGTGAAGGCCACACGATAGGAGTCTGAGTTGACATATATCCCCTTCCCGTCAGCTGCGTCTGATGCTGAATTCAAACGTTTACAGTTCAGTATCTGGACTGGCTGAAACATGGGATCTTCAAAATAGCCAACCCCATGTGTCAGCAGATCCGTGCAATTCAAACTCGAATCTATGACGAATCCGTCACATTCAACCCGATTTGATGGTACATATACTCTATACTCCTTCGTAAAAGGCCAGAAGTGAGCAATACGATTAGCCTTCTTCAAACTATTTACCACCACTCAAAGCTTATCAGAGCGAATGTTCGATATTTCTGTCACAGACGAATATCACTCCGACATAGAACTCGAGAAATCTGCAATAGATTCAAACATTCCTTGTCTTCGGTTCGGAAAAAGTTTACAAATGGCCCGGTTGCGGAGGGTGGGTACAATTTCAGTCGGGGAGGCGATTTTAATTCTATATTCATCTCACCTTGAGGCAAATCATTATCAGGGGCAGTGATTTTTGCACGGACCTATTGCCCAGTGCAGACTGGTTTTATAGACGAGCATGCGAAACGTAATATTATTGCGATACTTAACTTGTATATAACGGTATCCACTGGCCGAATATCGGTAGAGGCGTAAGAAAACAAAAAAGGGAAGAAAACCGTGGCGGAGAATGGGCAAGATAACCTTGACGGATTAGCCCCATTCTTTATAACGTCACGGGCTGGAAAGATTGACCTATCGGTTCGAGTTACCGAACAAATGAGCATTTAATACTTGTACATCTGGTCAGATTCATTTTTACACATTTTTATTAGATGACAAAGGGGCAGTCTTAGCAACGCTCAAAAAATCGGGTAAAATTGCTGCCGAAAATTTTGAAACGGGCCCCTATACTGAAATGTTGGAAGTATTCTACCACCGACAAACTGACATGACAACTAGAACGATTTCAGTGAAAAATTTTGGCAAATAATTTAAACTCGGAACAGTAGCTCCATCTTTATAATGAGTTACACATCATTACTTAACATGTCTTTTGTAAAAGAACACTAGTCCTCTAGTAAAAGTCTGGACAAGACATATTCAAACGAGCAAAAGTTTTTCGAATTCAAATGAGCGGATATATTAACGTTTTAAGTAGAAAGTATTGTACGTTTCATTGGAAACGAGTCGTTTAATCATTTTGAGGCAACGAATTGAATTGGCGCATTTGATAATAAATGCTGAAGAACGTCGAAAAATATGTATTACCCAAGTTTAATGTGTGCTAATTATTTACTTTAACTGAATTTCTCAATGAAGCTGACTAAAACTGTGCTTCTAAAGTTTCAGGTTTTCAAACGTTTTGTTTACAATAAGATTTTTACACAAAATTGCACCACCTTATATTAAAGTGTCATCCCATAAGGAATACATTGCGCCGAATAGCGCTGCGAATCTTGCTGCGACGAAAAATAATCATCGTGTCTCCTTTGGAAAAGCACGGACAATATTGCGGTATTGACTGGCTTTGTTCTCTGGTTGACTCCATGAAAAGTGAATCGAAAAAATTGAATCAACTTCAAGTCGGTTCCGACAGCATGAAGTAACAAGTTACTTTACGCTCGTCCGGACATGCCGCAGACTCAGGTGATTTGCATTCTAATGCCAAAAGATCCTAACCCCTGCAGTAGCATGCAAAAGGTTAAGTCGCCGGGAAACTCTAAGCTTGCTCAAATGACCCTATTCCACGCTTTTCTAAACTTTCTTCCTTCAACTCCTTGCTCTCCCTTGAGTACTATGGCTCATAATATTGAAAAATATACTTCACCTTCCAGTGCCTTGCTAATTAAATGCCGTTACAACAACTTCAGGATTTATTATCACATTGATTAATAAACTATTCCATTTCCGAGAATGAAACGATTTACTATCGGACCGTAGATCTTTCGCCGAAAATGCAGTGTATGCCATTTGCCCTGATTTACCTCATATTTTGTCAAATATTGTTTATATATATGTTTACAAAATTTATTCAGCTGTTTATCAAATGTTCAACAAAACAAGAACATATATTTCTAAGGTTATAGTTTTCTTTAACTATTTCAAGTATAGCCCAACTTCTTTGAGCCAAGTGCCTTGAAACTATGGTTGTCTATTTTCTCTTGTCCAAACTTCTACTGGAGGAACTCTAGTTACATAGAGTAGCTTCGATGATTATTAGAGAGTTGACTGAAAATTTCGTAACTCGTACTGTCAAACGAACGTCCGTTTGACAGTACGAGTTACAAAATTTTGTGTCGACTCTCTAATAATATCTTGCCAAATTTGAAAATACAGTGTCATGTCAGTTTGTCGGTGATTCTACTTCACAAAAATAAAGCGAGTCTCATTATGGTTCTGTCCCATTCACCCGAATGTCATTCTACTGAAAGCCATTTACCCGAATGACGTTTACCCAAATGGACCACTTACCCGAATGCCATAAACCTGAATAGACCACTTGCCCGAATGTCATTAACCCGAATACCGCATTCACTCAAACATAATATAAAATCAAATTCATGCCGCTAATAATACCATTTACTATTTTTTCAATTCCAACAAAGGGAAACTTTCACAATACTAGCGTCCAACAAGCAAGCAGGCTTTTATAGCCATTCTCAGCTTTCGTTGCTTTGGTCAGTTCATAAAATTAGTTTTACAAAAGGAGAATCGCATATCGCACCGTGTTGCTTATATCAGTGCCATTAAAAATCAAACATCACCATGCGTCCATCTTCATCATGCTCTATATATTACAACCGCCATTGCGAGTTCGGAAACCACGTGGTATCAGGAAACTATTAGCGACATCATCATCTTCATCGTTTAAACCACCCCCACCCAAATCTCAAAAGGAGTTTGATGCTTCGAAAACAGCTTGGAGCATACCTTCGTCATAATTATTGGTGCATTCCGCATCATTCCCGTCACCGATTCTGGGTATTGACTGGGATTGCTCTGATTTGCCGGTTTCTGTCGGCTGAGAGCAAAAGTCCACACCACCTGCTCCGTTGTCTTTTGAGCAATATTCTCGTTTGCCCGGTTTACTCCAACTTAGAAGTTGATTCCTTCTTTCAAACATGAGCAGTTCTTTAAATCTGTATACCAAATGGTCGGTGTTAAGTCAGATCGAACTAAGTGACATAGTATTAATTTCGAGAACAACGAGTTTGAAGTTTGAATCTCAGCATCCTTTACGTTATAATCCGAAATTAATTTTTACCATAATTCTTGCTTATTATAACATACTTGCAATCTGGTAATAATCGCATGTAGCAGAAGAAATTCTCTATCCAGTTCAATCATTATCTCATTTTTTAAGATTTTGCGACATAGTCCGGTCTGGCCTAACACCGACCAAATAGCTCTCGCAAGCAAACTAGTAATCCACTCGGGAGGGTTGATACGTTTTTTTCAAATAAGAGCTGTTTTGAAATATATATACCAAATCGCTCTCGCAAGTATACAAACGATCCACTCGTTTGCCCAAACAGTGGTTGATTCATTCTTTCAAACACGAGCAGCTCTTTGAATCGGTGTGCCAAATAAGTATACAAGCAAACTGTAGATCCACTCGTTTCCCCGGTATACTCCCATTCAGATGTCGAGTGCTTATTTCAAACATGAACAGTTTTTTGTATCTGCATGCCGTTACCATACAGTAAAATAAATTATACCAAATGTCCGTTAAGCCAAATGAACTTTAGTGTGATCAACTTACAAAATTAGGCAAAATAATCGTTATGATTTTATGCCAGTTGACCCAGACCCCCTGAAATGCTGGTCCAATGTTGGGTCATCGTCAGACCTTCGATTCTTTTATGATGGGTAGGTACTCATAATTTAATTATTTTACTTTTCTTATAGTACCTTTTTGGTGTAGATCCGGTCTGATCGGCATTTCTGCCCTAAGCAAAAAATACGTGCCCCCTCAACCCAAATTTTAAACTAGGACGAATTAGAGCATGGGCGCCATTTAAACACCATTTTCAATATAAAGAATGTCATTTGGCATTATTTGGTATCATTATTATTATCATTTATTGTTATGCATTCTTACCTTTCCGTTTCCATAATTTACCCAACACAACGACGTTGATTTACCTTTACGCTAATTTTTACCGCCTACTTTTTCATCATTCCTTGTTCTTTTGAGAGTACAGATGCTATTTTAGATTTCATATTCTTTCTCTGTAAGGTACGAGTGGATTAAGGCATTTGATACTACCTTTATCTCCGGTTATGTCGGTGTTCTCTGCCTGTCATGGGTCAGTTGGTACTTTCCCTTCGCTCTTTCTTCTCTTTCTTAGTCCTTTTTCCGTTCTGTTAGCGAGCTCATTATGTGTCCACGATTTCATGGGTTATTCTTTCTTTGTTCTTTTGGTGATGTTGGAGGGGATCGCTGCTACCCTTCTCCAATGTGGAGACCCTCTCACACGCCACCACACCATCATTGTTTTATTGTTAGTGCAGTGCAAAGATCATAATGCTGAAATTCACTTACTCAGCAGATCTTTCATACTTATCCTTCCGGTGGGTGCGTTGAATTGTGCGACATTAGCAAGCAGTGAATATTAAATATTTTGAGAACTTATTTCTCAGCATTGTAGAATCGAATGTTGCTTGAGGTGCCAGTGTTATGTGTGCATATGGTTGTAGATTCTCGATCAGAGATATACTGAGAGCTATCATCTTTTTGTTGACTCTTGATAGTCCTATGCATGAATTTTTGCACATCATTAAGCCTTAGTAAATCTTGTCCGCTTCTCCAGAGAAGAAAAAAAACAAAAACGATACAGAAAGTCGTTAGATAAGTGTTATGAATAAATAAGTTTATTTTGGCCACTCAGAATGGTTCAACGGACATAAACAGGAACATGGTTAGTCATATTTTGTGATATATACACTGCGTTTAATTATATTATATTATAGGTTAGTGACCCGAAGCAGTTGGCGAATTATAACTATGTAAACTAAACCGATTTTAATAACGTACATGTTTCCATTTCTAAGTCTTCGATTGATCCCTGACAGTAGTTGCAATCGGCTCAGGCTCTTTTGTGCGTCATGCATTCACTGATTCACAATCGAATTGTGCCTCGACCAACCTGACACAACGCGCCCATTCCCCTTACTGACCAAAAGGGCAGGGAATTTAATTATTTTACAAACTTCGAACCATATCTGGCAATCAGAAAAACAAAACAAAAACAGTTTCAGATAAAACTTGTATTTCTAGTTGGCGATATAAACATAACATGCTACGGAAAGGACAGTAAATAGTGCGAATTTTTCGATCAGACTTTGTTTGACGATTTTCCATTCAACGGTCTACCTATTGTAATATTTCTTATGCTTCTAGGAACCAACATATTGTCCATATTGAGAAAACGGCATGTTCGTAATGGTGTGGCTTTCATCGTTGGTTGAGTCGTTCTCAGCGAAACAATGTACCATCTGAAACACTAAATTTACGTACCATTTTCCTGGCTGGATATGCTTAAATTTGTCTATCAATCGGTATAAAAATAACATGTTTCGATTATTGTGAATAGGATAGTGATACGCTCGTTATTTCTATGGATCTGTATGGTGGAGAAGTACGGTTTTTATTGTTGCGTTGGACAATATTGGCTTGATTCAAGGTTTGCATTATTTGTGAAAAATTATAGGAAACATAGTTTATTATTGGATAATAACCTCACATTTTATGTTTTCAAAACAAATTATTCTAAGATGAATAAATAAACTATAACATATTGATGTTAACATTAGGTTAGAGTTACAAAACAAATAGAAAATAATGTTTATCAGAGTTTTGAGTAATATACTGCGTTCTGTTAGTATATAGAATAGGTAAAATGCTCTATGGATATTTGCCACATTCTAGAGGAAAGGTTCGTGCATGCTTAACACTCAATCTTTATCATCATATCCCTAGTTTGACTCCGCGTGTCACAGTTCCGTTCCGCTCTCACTCATTTCAGACTACCATCGTCTGCAAATCTAGCTACCCCGTTGGACGTTTTAGGTGGCTGCTCACTTTTCATTTCCACACGGCGCACGCAGGTTTGCAGATACGGGTCAATATATGATACGTACAATTTGCGCATTAAATGCACGCGCGCCGTCTTCTACTGGAGCGGAAGCGTTTGAACGAAGTTGGCAATCTCGGCATCGCTGCGCACAACCTCGGCAAACTTTTCGGGGAAGTCCTTGCTGATCTGTTTCACGAAATTGAACACCAAGTCGCGACAATCTGCGAAAGAAATGGAGTTTACGCATTGCGTCGAATAAGGCTAGGAACAGAAATTACCGTCATTATTGTGTTGTTTTTTGTACAGAACCTGTAGTCCGATGATCAGAACACGACCCAACAGTGGGATCAAATTGTCGTTTCCTTGTCGGTAGATGACATCTAAGCTGCGGAATACAGCCATATTCTCTTCGAAATCCTCCCGCAGTGGCAGATATTGGACGAATACTGGAAGAACCTGCATTTTGTGGGAAAAATTCAAAGTAATTGATGAACTGGGCGATGATAGTAGTGTAAGTACTTACTTCCTTCATTGGGACTAAACTACTGTTGGTGGTTATCAGGCGTGCCAGAGCACCGCAAATGTTGTCCAGCGTGCCGGGATGCTGCTCTTTAGCAACTACACCGGAAAGTGATGTCAAAATTTGTGGGTAGTGCCTGTAAAATTATATAAAAACATCCAATTGTTTTTTACAATAAATATTGCCCGCAATTAATTATTAAAAAGTATGCAATCTAATAGCATTTTCGTTTTTTTTTGGTGTTACACCGATGCAGTTATTCCGTTCAAGTAATTAAATAGCTACTTACTTGTATGAGCATTCATTCCCGTTTAAAACCATTTCACCAATACCGTACACAGCATTGTTCCGCACTTCATTGTTGCGATCCTGCACACACGATAGGAAAATTGGCAACAATGTTTCGAACCAGTTAACCGTAAACTCCTTAAGGCCGCTGAAACACTCGGACAAAACGCCTATTGCGAAAGCGCGCTGTGAGTCTGTCGTTTCGTCTTTCTGCTTCGTTTTTTCCTGCAAAACAATCATCTCGTTAACATCAATCTACATAGCGAAATAGCAGAAAACAGATGCTCACTATCTTTTGAATGAAATAAGGCCAAACACGTCCAAAGTAAACCGCAAATTCTGCCGAAGATAACGCACGACCGAATTTGGGTAAAATATCTCCAGCAGATTCGATGATCGCTTCATCATACTCACTCTCTTCCTGCTCTTCATCGACCGGTTCATCGAATTGACAGGCTACCTTACCGTTCAGAACATCGACTATACATCCGAAAATCGCATCCTTTTGTCCGTCAGCTTGAATGGCAGCAGCACCGACTTTCTCCATGATGTCGCTGTAGGCGTCCAAGGCAGCCATGACAACCGAACGTTCTTCGTCCGTACGGATTATTTGGCTCAATTTAGGAATGAGTATGAGTATCGTTTGATTCACGCCTTCTACGTTTCCTAGCTCGTGCAGAGAAATTACGAACTGCTTTAGAGCATCAATCGATGCTTTGCGAATATCTTCGCTCGGATAATTGATTAGTTTATAGATTTCTTCGAAGGCAGTTTGGATAAACGGTGCAAATGCCGGTCCAGTGTGTTCCGCAAATTCCATCAGCGCCAGAATGGCTTCCTCTTTTTCATCCATGAAAGCATTTTCTACACTGTATCCAGCGAGATCTTCATCCTCATTATCGTTGTCGGAATTTTCAATGTCGTACTCTTGATCGTCATCTTCCTCTTCATCAACTCCATTTGGAAGAACAAGGCCATCCTCATTATCATCGTTATACGTTGGTACTATTCCCTCTGTACTCTTGACGCTCTCCAGCATAGATTCAACAATCTTATTCAATGATCCGGCCATGTCTTCTTTGACTGAAGCAGCCATGGATGCGAAAAGATTGTAGCAGCTTCGTCGTAGATCCGGATCGGTGCAACCATCCAGCATTGTGAGGCCCAAATTCAGCGTATCCACCGCCAATGGTAGAAAATTATCTCTGCCAATTGTTCTGACCAGCGCAGCGAACGTATCGATCGCCTGGGGACGTAAGGTGCAAATATCTTCATCTTCAGTTTTGACCAAATACATTTTGAGCTGGTCGATTAAGCGGGGAAAGTATGGCAACATGTTCGTTTTTGCGGCATTTGCAGTTGCAGCAATAGCAGTTAGCGAAAGTTCCCGCAGGTGAACGGTATTGCGTGCGTCCAGAGCTTCAAAAAGGCGTTCCATCAGAATTGGCAAATGGGGCGTTAGTTGATCTTCCAAGTTTTCGCAGAACGTCTCCAGGGCATAGAAAACGCGATCAATGTGCTTTGGCTCTTTGCCACCGCTATGAATTTGCAAGCGGAGCTGCTGCAGAAATTCGAATAGAATCGGAAGTATTTCTTCGGCATATTGCGATATTTCCGGCTGTAGGTATTCGGAAAATTGCCCCAAGGCGAACAACGCCGCATTGCGAATCATGGGATTAGGATCCGTTATTCCAGCTTTTATAATATCCAGCAAAGGTTTCAGATATTTGCTGCATATATGCTCTGAGCAGCCTTCCGCGATAACAGCTATTGACAGATAAGAGGCTTTCTTCGCGAGCGCATCGTTTCCTCTAAAAGCAGGTTCCAACAGCGCCATCAATGTAGGAATCAACTGCTTCGGAGGAATATGCAAAGCTAGGACGTCCAGCGTCTGAGCAGCACAAGTACTAGGGGTGCAAACTTCATTGCTGCCGAAGTATTCTTCATCCTCGTCCTCTATCTCCGGTGCAACGCGCATCAGTTTAAACAGTTCAACTACAATCGGCTCAATCAGTTTTTGTTTAATGATCATTTTCTTTTTCGATCTGACCAACCATCCAATGTATGTGATGGATTTCACTCGCACGGAATCTTCCAATTCATTCTTCTGTGCTATCTGCAGACAGAACTCAATCAGAAGTTTCAAGTGAGGAGTAAGAATTCGCGAAGATTCGTCAGCCAAAGTTTCCAGAATTTCAAATGCTTCGATATATTTGTACGTGTCCTGCTGGGCAAAACCTGCGAGAGCTTTAACTATGTACGGAATTGACGCCTGATAGGTGTTTTCTGCCGTTGGATGGCCAGTTATAAACGAAACCATGTTCGACATACTTAGCAAGATGTTGTGTACGACTGGCGTGGACATGTTTCCGCTGGCCGCCGTAGCCATCAATGCGGACGAAAACAGCTGACATATAGCATCAAAGTGTGGAATAAACTGATCCGGTGCTGCAGATGTTATCGAAGAGAGTGCGGCAGAGCCCATTTCCGCCACCTTCGGATCACTAGAGCTAGTGTTCTCGAATAAAAACTTAAGAACTTCGTTCATCCAAACCTCGTCTTTGGCGGCTTCGTGTCGAACTAACACCCCAATAAAGCCCGCAATCGCGTTACGGACCGCCTTTTCCGGTTCCTTGGCAATAGCTTCCAACATTCCTTGCTTGATTAGAGACTGCTGGTCGGCTGGGACCTGCTGCCAATGGCGCAATTTTCCTAGTTGCCTTTTCAGTAGCATAGCGCTGTATTGGCGCACCTGGGCATCCTTATTGGTGACAGCGATGTCGCATAGCTGGGGAATAGTTTCAGGATGCTTGAAAGCTTCCTTCAAATCGGCGGTTCCCTGCGGATGAAAAATGCGTGCTTTAAATTAAATATTCATTCATATTAATATGTACTATTTTCGTGTTCAAGGTTCCATCCTAAAACGAAAAGAATTTCATAATAGAAGCACGCACCGCAAATATGCATATAAATCAGAAAAGCTTTAGATGAGTCAGTTACTAGTAAATTCTCATTCGTATATGGCACGAAGTAGAGAGATGATCATACAAGCCATGTGGGATTTGTGGCAAATGAATGAAGTATTGCTGATTCCCATTGCCATGTGCAGGCGAGTGCAACAAAAACATGAATAACTCGCAATGCATGTTAGATGCATCAGCACATGAATACTAATAAGTGCAGGTTTTCCTTTGTCCTTTGTACCAGGATACAGTAACTGTTCACCCAAAAATGATACTTTTTAAAACATGTATAACAGCCGTGTGAATCCTCGTAGTTACTAACCTGTTGTATCAAATCATTATCAGCAACCAAAAGATTTTTGATAATTTGTTCCATTTTTATGCAATCACACGCTTCACGTTTTTCTTTTTTTGCAATTCAGATTTTAATCGCACTGACAGACGGCAAAATGCACAAATTATGTTTTTTCGGACCTGTAAAGCGGAAGGGTTGTGTTCTTCCTAACACCGATTACGATTAGTTTACAAGGCCCCGTAAGTGTTCGAGACAATATGATTAGGCAGTAATTCGAGAACACATGAAAATTTTCACCGCACGCCTTTCTTCGATGGGAGATTTTTAATAAAGTTAACCTCAAAAATACAAAATGTGCGAACTTCTGATAAGAATTCTCTGTGGAAAGAAGATGCAGCATATATGTTATGAGATTTTCCCACAAGAGTAAGAAGGATAACACGATTTAGTACACAGATTTGGCAACGGATCTGCCGAGAAAGTTCGAAAGATGCACTTTATAAACAGAAAAATTTGATTACCTACACACTCACTCAAAACTACTCATTAGAGTATTAAAAGATCTCAAATCGGACATTTTTTATTCAGTTCGTTTATTTGATAAGCACATGCGTTAGCTTTACGACGCCAAGTTCTTAGTTTTACTTTTAGAATTCTTTAAAACTACACTGAAAAAAATTCAAACGTTAATTCTATTTGCTTCAAACCGCTTAAAATTCATATGAAGAAGAAATGCTATTATTATCAGGCCCACACATACCTTCTATGTGTCAACTGTATAAACTATGTATGCACACACATAAGTTATATGTGCATATTGTTATAGAATGGGGTTTTATGTGCCTAATAGTTATGAAATGTGAATGTAAGATTAATATTTCTTATAAATATACACATTGGATTTATGTACCAGCAAATAGTGTCTATATGCCTCCGTTAATTGCAAAAATCTATGTGTAAAATCAATAGGCATAACGTTTACTTTTTTTGAGTGTAGAATATGATAATTTTGTAAAAAATTGATTAAAAATCTTAAAGAAAAATTTTACGGCTATATTAAAACTAGAAATACAATTGAGCAACCGAAAATAAAAGTCGCAAGGATTGAACATGCTTCGTATAACCCGTTTCAAATTTATAAGAATATCAAAATCGGAAAAATACTTCAAGCGTAAAAATCAGACTTCAGCATAAGAATCGCTTAAAAAATGTTCACCTGCAAAACTCGGCAAGAATTAACCTCCCCTTTAAAAATCGGTTAAAAAAAGAAATCGTTCGCAGGAGCATCCGCATATCACAGAGAACAGACATCCATGATCGAACAAAAATATTTAAAAAACGTGTGTAAACATTTGAATTAATATACGATAAACACTAGCGCCGCCACACCAACCTATCCCAACTATCCGTCAAATCCATTCTGGAACACGCAGAAAAATATATTGTAGATATAACAATATTCTGGTTCAAACTCAATAATAATTATTATTATCTCAGGGCTAATAATATTCACTAGTTGATTCAATCCATAATATTGTCATTTCTACAATTAATTCTGGTTTTGACGCATCTAGATTTAAATCGCATTTTGGGTTGGATCAACAATAAAAGTGTTGAAACGATCGACATTGTGTTATTGATCGAATGATGTGAACACGATTAGTTCAACAATATTCTGATGTTGAAGCAACAAATAATACAGCAAACAATTACTATTGAAATGTTTGTTTCTTTTCAATAAAAATAAACCAAAATATGTTTTAATGGCTTAAAATTTATTTATAATGAAACGTTTGAAAATCTTATTGGTTCATTTGCTAGATAAAACTTTTCTCATTTCAGGGTTGTTCTGAAAGATAGAAAGATGTTACTTTCAATATATTTAAATTACCACTAAGCGCTTACACAGAGAGTATCCTTTACGCCAATATGATTGTTGCAATAGCATCGCAACTGTCCTGTGACTGAGTTGCGCATTCTGTGAAAACAAAAATTATATTTTTGGTAAATAAATTATGATATATCATAGTACCGTCGTTTTACTTTAGTTTTCTTACTTACATGTATGTAGAAGAAAAATACGTGCATAGAACACACACACGAAATACACAATACACGCTGGTTTTCTACTATGCAAGACCAGCATAAAATAAATTTTGGTTGAAGTAACAATAATATTGTTAGTTCAATAATAAAACAGTGTATATTTAACAATCAATGAGTTTTGAATCAATAATTGATTGACCAATTAAATCAAAAATGAATTTTGTTGGTTTAAGCGTTTGAAATTTCGCTGCGTGAACCCGTTCGAAATCCTGAATAGATTCAATATGGAATCTTGCTCAAAGAAAACAACTGATTCTTCTGACTATCGGTTCATGCATTTGAGCTGGAATTCATACTGGAAGTCCGAACCGGTTCCGGACTAGTTTGACTGGGTAGAGGAATAACCGCTGTCAATTCTGTCGAACTCAGCCGCAAAAAAACATGACGACAGTAGCGCACCTGGTTTGGATATACCAACTACCTTCGAAACCGTTAGAGATTTTACACAAGTTGAATGCTGAAGATGGACGTCTGACTTTGTAAAAATCGGATATATTTATTTGCGGTTTTTATACTGATGGTGTACTCTTACAGAGGAAAGTCCCAGTCCGATTTTTATGCTTGAAGTTTATATCCGGTTGTTATATACTAATATATTTGAAGCGGGTTTTACGAAGCATGTTCTGTCCTTTACTGTGAGATAATATCTCAATTGTTTTTCTGTTTTTAAGTTCGAAATTGTTGAAAAAAACAAACATTTTTAGTAGTTTAGGACAATAACACATCCAAAACCATGCGACTTGCACGACTCTATAGGTTGTCTCATCCACCCTTATCCCATTTGTATTGAACAAATTATGGGCCCCACTGACAGTTCAAATCGTTCTGCTTGTTTTGCTCGAAGCTCGATTGTCACTAGTCAGATACCGTACGGCATAACTCAATTTTTAGACATTTGTTAAAAAGCGAAAATATTGGATAGCTAATGGAAGGAACGTATTGTTTTGGACATGTCGGTGAGTAACAAAAACTTTACACCATGGTGCAACAACAAAGTAAGCGAACTCGACTATCACAAAATTGTGTCGAATGAAATTGATTCTGTTTATTGTGGATCGACCTTAACGCGACGTTTTAGATGTTGGCATAGAAATTATGGCGGCGTAGCAGATAGCTGATATCATCAAATCTACCATAGTTTGCAGATGAAACTTGGGATTGCAAGCTTCTAGTGGATTGTAAAAGTACCAGATCATGCTGTGTGGGGTGCTGTCCCGGTTAACCCTTGTGATGGCAAGCTAAAATCCTAACATTAAAGGGTAAACTCAACTTTCTTTTCGCATTTCTCATATAGAAAGGTTATGCAATCGGTCGGGATTTCGACTTTTTAACCGAGTCCCGCAGGGCCAAATTTCTTATACCATTCGAATCAGTTAGTCGAGATAGGAAAAAGTCTATACGTGCGTATGTACGTATGTATGTGACAAACAAGCTCATCGATTTTTCTCAGAGATGGCTGGACCGATTTGCACAAACTTAGTCTCAACCTTCCCATCGGTGTTATTGATTTTTTTTATTAATCCGACTTTCGGTTCTGGAGTTACGGGTTGAGGAGTACGATCACACAGCAAATTCCCATATAAACTGGTATCACCATGATGTCCAAATGGTGCAATACATATTAAAATGTGTGCAACATTACTTGGATTTGCATGTCTAGATCATTAACGATCAATCGAAGTCGCTTCGACCACATTGATCAGCTATGACGGTTTTGATGCCCCCGGGGAACTTGCCAAGTTCCTAAGTTAAGGTCATACCTATTTATCAGCGAATTCTTCACCGATTTTTACAAACTTGGTCTCAAATGAAAGGTACAGCGTTCCCATTGGCTGCTATTGAATTTCTAATTGATCCGAATTCCGGTTTCGGAATTACAGGTTGATGAGTACACTCAAAAAAAGTAAACGTTATGCCTATTGATTTTACACATAGATTTTTGCAATTAACGGAGGCATATAGACACTATTTGCTGGCACATAAACTTAATGTGTGTATTTACAAGAAATATTAATCTTACATTCACATTTCATAACTATTAGACACATAAAACCCAACTCTATAACAATATGCACATATAACTTATGTGTGTGCATACATAGTTTATACAGTTGACACATTGAAGCTATGTGTGCGCATGATAACAATAGCATTTCTTCTTCATATGAATTTTAAGCGGTTTGAAGCAAATAGAATTAACGTTTGGATTTTTTTCAGTATACGAACAAGCAGCAAATCCCGACGTATAAGACGATGGAGGTGAAGATCACGTTGATCGTCGATTGGTTCTGAGCTCCATTTCGTTTGATCATAACTAATAAATGTTTCTGGGTTGGTATTGATTTCTTCTGATGCATCACCGGAGTATGCAGATTCTTCTTCCCAGTCTGCATCAGATTCATCGTCGGAAGCAATATCATTTGCATCTTCTTTCTCGCTTTGCAATTCAGATTCGGCATCGTCTGCTGTTGAATTTCCTCGAATTGCTTCCATTATTTTAGATTCCTTAAGGCGATTGAAAACACGGGCAGATCGTCTTGTAGCCATTTAAATTTTTCGTTGCCTCTAGATCCTACAATTTGAACAATTACGACAAAAATAGACAATAACGATAAAATTAGGTTATGTTCGATCCAAACGCTTGTCTTTGACTTTGAATGGAAATTCCAGACAAACCGTTACTAGTCGAACACAGTTCACAACAGTTTATGAAAGAGAAAACTTTTCTCTTTCATTTACTACCAACATCTGTGATTGGCGTGTAACGGTTTGTCCGGAATTTCCATTCAAAGTGGATCTTGACAGTTGGCTTTTAGGCCGTAAAAATATGACACACGTGATTATCGTATGCTATTTTTTTATAAAAAAGGTAAAAAGATAAAAACCATCAAAACTTGAAAAAAATGCCCGCTAATATGGAGATCAACTCAACAAAATGTTTTTTTTTCAGGTAAATATTAATGATATAAAACCCTTGGTATTCTTAGTAAATATTGCATGCACACCGAGCCTACCAGGCCCGGCTTGCCTTTTTGTGCATGTAAAAAATTCAAACATTGCTACGCATCACTCCATAGATGAAAATTTCACAAATCTTAATTTTTGTTATAGATTTCAAAGCTACTTATCAAAATTTCCATGCCCAAGCTTATAATGCATACACATTTTTTGTAACTAAAAAATTGTAACGTGCCGGGCCTCTGAGACCCGCGTGCCTTTTTGAGGGTCAACAATGAGGTGAACGAGATATTTGCAGATACGTCATTTAGTAGGACAACTGTCAGTTTGTTGGCTGAATTTATTTTTTTAATTTAAAAGTCAGAAAAGGTTTAATTAAGGTTTATGGTTTAAAAATAATATGTCCGCTATTAATATATATGAAAAACTGACACAATTTTTCCAATTTAAAGATCCCTATTTGCTGTATCATTTTTGTTGTGCATTAAAATTAATTATTACCTGATGTTTTATTCTAAATCTACTGGAATAACTCTGCATCGAACAACGTTGAACCAGGAATAACCATAAATAAATAATTATTGTTCAATGATTGTTTGTAGGTTAAATACTATTGACAAATTCTATCCAGGAAGCGCTGTACAATATTATACGGAATAACTCTTTTTGTTCAATGGCATTTACGTCCATTTTAAAAAGCATTCCATAATACTGTTACCACAGAGAACTGTTATAGAGATGAAGTGTTACACGAAATATGTGATTGTTAACTCTATTGCATAACATTCAATGCTGCTTTCTTAAGTTTGCAGCAACCCAAAAATTACTTCATGCAATGAACCTTCTACATAAAGATTAATATACCATTTTTGACTGGCAGTCACTGATTTGTTTATGTTTTATGTAAGTGCGAGATAATAAACCATCAGTGTGATCAGCGGCATGAGACCTCTAGTAGTTGTCTTTTGCTATAATATTATGAAATCGATCGTGAACCGATAAATGGGACTAAATAACAAATGTACACAAACGGAGATTTGGTTAATATCTTAAAGAGGAGTGAAAAGACTTCATAAAAAAATACAAAACCTCATTTTTAAATATATCACACTTCATGAAAATCAATAAAAAACTAAACTGCCGATCCGACTTTCAATTGTAAGCAAACCGCCAGGCGGGTTACGCCTCTGCATTTCTAAGGTAGTGTATACGGGCGAAATTGACAGCATCATCGTTTATAAGGTCCGTAAACAGAATCGCCCTTAACAAAAGTCAAATGCTCGTTACGCCCCGGGGGAATAACGAATTTTCCCCTCCAGCGAGCACGGCGAAAGCTACATTGGATTTTTGTTTTATGGCGACACCGCAGGGTGGAATTGAAAGTAGTCAAAACAAGAGGGCGACTCGAAAACGGCCTAATTAACATTTCATAACAACACAGCGAAATATTTTTTTTTCAATTTTATCAACGAAAATATTATCATATAAAAACATTTTAGTAATATGCTTCCGAAAATTAATATTGTTTCAAAGTGTTTCAATACATTTGAAAGCGCAGTATACAAACACTGGTTAAATACGATTTAATTTTCTGAAGTGAATTTTTAAAGCTATCTTTCTCGATTCGATATCATTGCGACTTCGGCCCTTAAGTCGATCGATAATCGAAATACCTCTTTTGTTCTCAATATGGCATTTACGTCCATTTGAAAAAGCATTCCAGTATTTTGTACTAATCTTTCGACCACTTTATCGAACGCGCTGTCAAAATGGCGTTAAATTAACAAAACAAAAACCGAAAAGCGATGGCACTTGATTTCATGTAACCTGATAACGAACGAGTGAAAGAGACCTCCATACCTTGTGGATGTTTGCCGCCTTCGCACTGCTGATTTCCCGTATTTTCGCGGCATTTTTCCTGTCGTTTGAAACCTTGCACTGTAGGATTTTACTCATCGTTCGCCATTTCACTCTCCAACCTCGAACCGTTTACAGGTTTTTAGTCTGTGCCCTAATCGTGAAAACTAAACTTAGAAAAAAAATATTTCAAGAACAAAATATAAATTCATACAAAACCGACCATGTCGCGTAGTAGTGAAAACATACTGGAAAAGGAAAACATTTCGGAGAACATGGAAAAAATCTCGATTAAGGTAAGTGTCCTATATTCTAATAATGATGATTAGAGTTTCATGAGGGAATTTAGTTGAAAAAAAGCGCGCAAAATGGCGTAACTCATGACTACGTGGTTTGATTGCTTTAACTTTGATTCGTAGGATCATAGTTGTATCAATGCCAATAAAATCAGCGATAATTTAACGAGGTTTGAAATGATTTTCTTTGATTTTGTCATCCAGAATTAGTTATTGAAATGTAATCATCAGGGTATATCGAAAGCTATTTATGAAGGCGTTTTCATATAATCTGAATTTCAGTTCTTCAAGTTAATCATCTCGTGAATGTTTCCTACATTTCTACATAACTTGGTGTATTTATTTTTCTAATGTAATGCTTCTGATGTTTCTAATGTAAACCTCGATAACATTTTATTATTTAAGGTTTATCCACCAGGCACACGTTCGATTAATAAATTACAAATTATGCACATCAATTGATTCAAAATGGACGGAATCGAATGCGTGATAATTTTAATTCTGATACATATTCCATTTGTACCACGGCCTACAATGTACGTATGCCAATGGAATACTGCCACGAATGAACGTGCAAATTTCTTTGTGATTCCTTTTTTAATGTAAACTTGTAATTTATTAGTTATTAGTCAAGTCTGACAGTATATGCCAGTATACGTTATGCATATCATGTTTCTTTGCACTTTGATTAATTTTGAACTATACAAATGCAACGCATAAAACCACGTTATAAGATACATTGGTATACAACAGCTTTCGAGACCTGTTAAACATTAGAAAGTGGTGGCCAATAATTCTTAGCTTAGCGTATCAAATCAACTGACAACGATGCTTGTAACGATGTCATATTTTCAGGAAAAAACATGATCGCCCGCCAGTGCACGACAGTTTCATTCTATTTCTTCTCCCTCTCAGTGAACACCTGAATAATGAATACTTCCTAACCAGGTGGCTCTGTTCACTGAACTGTAATAGTTCACTGCGCATGTGTGTGTAGAGTATGCTGGGGATATATGGTTATTAACCTCGCGTCGATAATCTTGGGTGCACTATTATTGAACATAAATCACTGCAGTCAATTAAAAGTGTTCAAAGCTTTTCTCAGCTGTACACACGAATTTGCAAAAGTTCAGGCATTGCTAATGTATTGGCCAAACACGCAGAATGCTATTAATAAACCATAATGAACTCCATTATAACAGTTGCATGTTAATGGATTGAATAAGTTAGGCAGCCATTCTAAAAATTATTATTTTTGCATATAAAATAGCATTCAACGGACTGATTTGTTTGAATAGACTATTGAATGAAAAACCAGTGTCAATTTTTTCCGTGTTACTCTATATGAGTCCTCATGTTAGCCCTTGGCTAATCCAAACAGCTGATTTGACGATCTCGCGTGTTGATGTTCACTATTGACAACTAGCTGTACTAGTTGTCTAAAGCGGGATTCAGACGATACATCAGCTTCCGTCAACGTCAACGGAACGTCACCGTTCCGTCAGGATAAGTTAAATACTTTTCTCTTGCGTCCGTTCACACATGCCGTACGTCAAAACGTTCCGTGCCGTTGATGTTATGTGTGAATGCCTCCATTTAACTGCATGTAACTTATCCTGACGGAACGGTGACGTTCCGTTGACGTTGACGGAAGCTGATGTATCGTCTGAATCGTCCTTAAGTCAGTGAGTCAAGAGGCGAGTAAGCCAAACTATTTTACTTCTATAGTTTGCTTTTCCATCTGTGTGTTACGAAACGTGCAATTGTTCTGTAAAGTAAATAAATAGGTTTTCGATGTTCAACTTTCGTGTTTGTAGTAGACAATTGTGAAATTTCAGAATGCTCGAAAAGTGCTGACCGAGAGCGGAGCAAACGTAGCCCAAACAATGGAAGCCCAGGAAAAGCAAAACAATGCCAGCGAACTCACCATGGTAGAGAAAGGACAAACTTCGTTTGATCCGTCGATTGAACCCCTGCTTCGGGAGAATCCTCGGCGATTTGTTATTTTTCCTATCCAGTATCATGACATCTGGAAGATGTACAAGAAGGTAGACTTGATTATTGATTATGGTGACAAAGAAGCGTTTTTTCATGCAAAATATGTTTTCTTCTAGGCGGAAGCATCGTTCTGGACGGTCGAGGAAGTTGATCTCTCCAAGGACTTGAAGGATTGGGAGAAGCTTAAGTCAGGCGAGAAACACTTTATCTCACATGTTCTGGCGTTCTTTGCCGCTTCCGATGGTATTGTCAATGAAAATCTTGTAGAACGCTTCAGCCAGGAGGTGCAGGTGACCGAGGCTCGTTGTTTCTACGGTTTTCAAATAGCTATGGAGAATGTGCATAGTGAGATGTATTCGTTGCTCATTGATACCTATATTCGTGATCCCAAAGAACGGTAAGACGTCGAACCGATAACTGTTTTCATGCACTGCCCAGAAGGTGCTGACAAATCAATAAATCCATTGCTTTTGTTACGAAGAATTTATCTGATACATTTCTTCGATGTTTGCTTTTCCAGTGAATATCAGCTGTGTTCGCAGTTTCTAACTATGTTTAATATTCTTTACCACCAACAGCGACTATCTCTTCAATGCGATTGAAACGCTTCCCTGTGTAAAAAAGAAGGCTGACTGGGCGTTAAATTGGATCGCGAGCAAGCAGGCCAACTTTGGTGAGCGGATTGTTGCGTTTGCCGCCGTAGAGGGTATCTTCTTCAGTGGCAGTTTTGCGTCCATATTCTGGTTGAAGAAGCGGGGTCTGATGCCAGGACTCACATTTTCCAATGAGCTCATTTCACGTGACGAAGGGCTCCACACTGATTTTGCCTGTTTAATGTTTAAGTATCTAGTGCAGAAACCGTCGCAAGAACGTGTGATAGAGATTATTCGGGAAGCAGTTATTATTGAGCAGGAATTTTTGACGAAAGCTTTACCAGTTGATTTGCTTGGTATGAACTGCGACCTGATGTCCCAATATATAGAGTTCGTTGCAGATCGGTTGTTACTGGAGTTGGGTATTGATAAGGTAAGCATCTTCGCACATCCTTTTCGGCTACCGGCTCATTTTCAATTATTTTCTTTCTCGTAGATCTACCACACGAAGAACCCATTCAGCTTCATGGAGTTTATCTCATTAGAAGGAAAAACTAACTTCTTCGAGAAGAAAGTTGGAGAATACCAAAAGTGGGGAGTGATGGCCAATCGACTTGACAATGTGTTTACATTGGACGCTGATTTCTAGGGCTGGTAGTGCAGCATGTAGTGAATAATATTGAAACGTTTGTTTCGCAATGACACGGAGCGATGGATGTTTTGAGCCACTCATGGCATCGATCACTACGACAATTTAAAAAAATATGAAGGCAGGCGACTTATTGATTTTAGTTTGACTTTTACCACTAACAGACAATACGTTGTGCTACCCGAGTGCAGCGTGTATTTGAAACCTGCATTGATGAAAAAATATCTAGTTAGATGAATTAAGACTAACTTATGTTCTATCTGTTAGAATAATTGTATACACGCACATTTATATGGATGAATATTCGATCTCCTTAAAGTTGTAAATAAACTTATATTTAAACAGTTCTGTGAACACATAACTAAGTTTTTTTTTTATTTTGTGCAGGGGTTTTTGTACTTCAATTTATTGAAACAGAGAGAAAGAACAAGCTTAGAGTTTAAATCACTTGTACGAAAGCCCTTCATGTTTATAACAGCAAAATCGAATGGGTTTATTATTCGTTCGAATAAATCTCGTATTCGTCGTAGGTAAGCAAAAGGGTGATTAGGCCCAATTATTGTACTGCCTATAGTCGCAAGCCAGTCCCATGTTGATAAGAAATTCCATACAACATGGGACAAATATGCGATTACGGGCAGTGTAGTAGTCACGCCTACATCATTCCGTGCGTTTTATTGATAGTACGATCATATTTCTTTAACCCGATAATATAAGGCATATGCTAACATGCCGTCGTTGCAAATATACATACAAATACGATCACATTCTATGATAGTAGCCAACTGAGATTCTTCAAGCTCACATGGACAATATTTGCTTACGCAGGTGTTGGTTATGTGTGGCGGTCAATAAAGAAACTACACTAAATACAGGATTAGTTAGGGGCCGTTCATATACCACGTGGACAAAAACCTTCGTTTTTACCCCCTCCCCCCCCCCCCCCCCGCGTAGAAGCGTGAACAATTCGCCCCCAATACGATATCCACGTGGACTTTTCAAACATTTTTTCGAATAATTTCATGAAAATGGGTTTCCAGAAAATTTTCCAATGTTTTAGACTACTATGATGCAGAAGGACTTAATGAAAATCGTTCAAACTTCTGTGGTTGAAGTGTCATACATTTATTTAATCATTAGTGAAATTTCTAGCAGCATGTTCCCGGCCATTCTCGTATGCTGGGGTCGATTATTTCGGTTAGATGCAGGTGGTCGTTGGCAGACGTGTCGACAAGAGGTGGGGTGTACTAATCACATGCTTGGTAGTACGCGCCGCACACATAGAATTAGTCCATACGCTCAATTCCAGATTCTGTATCATGGCACTGAGGAACTTCATTGCAGAGCGAGTAAGGGCGCTATAACCCTGGCTCATTAGCCAGGGCAGGGCTAAATATTTCTGTCCCATCCCAGGAGCCTAGGACCAAAGGAGTGACATTAACCCTCTTAGCAAAGTCACTCCCAACGATTTATCAAACCCCCAATCAAATTGAAACGGTTGTGTACGGCGGTTGTCCACGTTTCTTCCTTATTCAAGGTTCAAAATAATCCGTTGATTAAATTATTCATTGAATGAATAATTTGATTGCCGCATAATTTTGAATCATCTTTATTTTGTACGCTGCACAGTTGGCCTGGCCGCTTTAATGCTTGTGTCACATTCAATATGTTCCACAAACATTAATAATGACAAGAAAAATTGTGGACGAACGTCTGCAATCGTCGGGGTACAAATTTCGTTGATGCCAATCGAGAGCTGAACGAAGCAGCACGCTCCTTGAATCAGGAGGAGATCATGAAGGAGTTCGTAACTCCAAATACTAAGTGGTCGTTTTTGCCACCAAGTATTCCGCACATGGGTGGAAGCTGGGAGAGATTGGTGCAATCTGTGAAGAAAATCTCGAACAACATGAAGCTTCCAAGACTACCGACTCCACGGAACACTACTGGAAATAGAGAATACCATTAACTCGCGCCCCCTCTTCTATGTACCAGTAGAAGACGAAGAAAGCGAAGCCCCTACGCCCAACCACTTTCTGTTAGACTCATCCAGTGGCTCAAAACCCCTGTTATCGTACTATAACAGGCCCGCTATGCTGTCAAATACATGGAGGACATCACAAGCTCACGCTAACCTTTTCTGGAAGCGGTGGCTACAGGAGTACTTGCTGTCGATAAACCGCCGAACGAAATGGCATTTCCCCGTCAGTCCTATCCAGATTGGGGATGTTGTGGTGATCGTTGATCCAGATCTTCCAAGGAACTCGTGGCCCAAAGGACGTGTCGTGGATGTAAAATAAAAGGACGGCCAGCGCTACGATGAGGACACCGTTTAACCTTTACGAACGCCCAGCAGTCAAGCTGGCGGTTCTAGATGTCGGCGCAACAGCGAATACACAGAAACCTGGATCCTGTGTACTGGGGGGGAAGTGTTACGCAACATGCGAACGTGCCTCCGTTATCAATTTACGCTCAACGAGATCAGCCGCCGCATGTTCAAGCGGGACAGTGGGTAACTGACAAGTCAGTGGTAAACATACGAAAAGGATTGCATCGAAGAAGAAAGATAGGTTGACATAGAAGAAAGATTTGAAGATTGAAAGCAGTTTGATAGTTATTAAAGCGAAATTAAATTAAAACTACTAACTAGAAGTACGGATTTTGGTTTGTTTGACGCTTGCTTATGTATAGTAGTACGTATTGAATTATCAGCTAAAAGCACGGTGTCGAAGTCTTATAATTAATTAGGCAATCCATTGAGATATCTGACGTTTAAAATACGCACACTGAGTTCTCGCATTTTTATACTACCGCCCTCCCCTTAAGCCCACAAGCGGTTTGTTTTCCTCCCAATTTGCAGTGCAAATGATTTGTTTTCCTCCCAATTTAAACGTCAAAACGGCACAATACCAACGCAGCTGGATAAGTCTATAGCGGACCCTACACGAGACAAGAATATTGTCAATAAAAATATTGACAAGATTACTTCAATACGTCAATCCCATTTGAATTCTACATAATCAATATTTTCAAAATGTCCTTACACGATCAATATATTGATCAATAATTGGTTGATTGTCAATATTTCCGCTCGTGTAGGGTCCGCTTATTAGACGTTTGTTTGACAATTCAGCGGTGGGTTCTGTCAACAAGTCTACTCCTGCGAACAGAAAAACTCGTCCGACAAACAACTTTGTTAGTCCGATTCGTTTGATGTTGGATCGAATCAGCGATATTGTCGGACGTCGCACCCCTCGGAGTAACGTCAGAATAAGTAAACAAGAAATAATCAGCTGATCAGAAACGTCTCATGGATTGCCTAATAGTACGGCTGTGTGAATTAAAGGTTAGAGGTAAAATGTGCGATAAAAATAACAGAAATGAATTTAACCTAGAATTTATCATAGGATTATCACAGCTAGTTTTATGTTATCGTAGCAGCGCCGGTAATCGAGTTAATTCAAGGTAAACAAAAACGTTTATAAAACTTAAACCTAAATAAAAGCTTAAAATATGTATAGGATTAAAGTACTGTACGAGACCGTTTCCCGGAAGTCACGAAAAATAGTATCAACACTAAACGAAAGTAAACAACGTAAAATTCGATGAATTTACGATGATGTACCTATTATATACTTGTTTAAACGCAGGGTAAATTTAACCGACTCATAATAAACGAATTGAATTAGAGTTTTGCGTTGAGTTCGTTCAAGTTTACGGAAGTTGTTTACGTCCTGTTGCCGTATCGGGAACAGGACGATCTTTTACAGTTTATGTCGGTTTGGATAAAAAAACTTAAAGATTATTTGTGGTTCTGAGCAAAATCCCTAGTCATGCGTGATGTCCTGGAAGAAAAGGAATTCTGAATTAACTTGATGAGAACTAATGAAATCGAAAGTCTTGTCACTAAGTTAGCGTCGTATTCTGATGAGACAAGGTCGAAACGCAAAGTCCATAACTAATTTAGTTATATTGTGCCTTACAGGATAATCGCTCGAAATGGGATTACATGAAAGCAGAACTCAGATAGGCGTGTGACAGCCGCCTATATAAATTTAAAGGAAGCTCATTCCTGGAAGCTTTTGAAAAGCACACAGCATCTAGGAAAATAAACAAACATTTCAAGGGAAGGCCCGCTACACACATTTACAATAGAGATTGCTTATCACTACTATACTACCATGATCGCAAATTTCTATGGGATTTCCTATCTTTGTGGGACTGATTTGCGATCATGGGCAGTATAGTTCGCGTTCGAATGTCTCATTGTCTAGTGGCTCCACTGAAATCGGCTTGTGGAGCAACTGCGGCTATATTTGATGCGCCTTTCAGATGCGCGCAATGTGCTCGGAAAACCGATTCATCGCAATTTTAACTAAAAAAATAGTTGAGGTTTTGGTTTCGTCTAGTTAATATTTGGGGAACTAAATTTTGGCTGGAAACAATACACCAACGTTGTTGGTTTGATGCTGTCAGTTTCAGTCTGGACACGAACGTTTCAGCCTAGCACAAAACTTAAAAAGCCTACCTGAGCTAAAGCTTGTCTCAGCTTGTAACGCGTGTTTTAGTTCAGGCACAGTTGCATATGCCGTTACACTACCTTTTCAGCCAAGATACAAACGACTGGAATTCAACTAATCTCATTGTTGAATTAAACTGCTTCATCGTAAAATACAACATAGGATATTTCAAACGTTTTGCTTCACCGACCGACGGATGAAGGTATGGAATTAAATTGTTGAAATACTCCGTATGCCAGTAATTCACACGTAAATATAATATAGAGTTACGTTTCTCATAATGTTATCTTTTTATTAACTGCACTCTAAAATGAGATGAAATAGCCAAAGCTATTTAAGGATTGTTGGTAATTGATTGATGATTTCAATTTTAGATGAAAGGCATAATTTTAATTTCTTTTCTATTTAGTCAGTCAGCACTACAAAAAAAACTTCATACTTATTCCAGACCTAGTTTGGAATCTCAAAAGATGAAAAAAATTATCACATTGCATATTACATTTGTTAATAATTGAAATTTTCCTATACAATCGACTAAATCCGAAATAGAATGATTTTGACAATTTTCGACAATACTTTCAACTTTCAGTATACATGTATTGAAAAAAATGTCAATCAAAATCATTTTTTATTGAAATGTTTTTAAAGAAAAACTAGGTAAAACCAAAATGAGGCCAGTTGAATTTCTGATTTTTTGTGTACTGGTACAGGTACTTGCGTCCGGGCTACAACAAGCTTTCCGAGCTGAGACAACTACCTACCTGCATAACCGTTATGCCCAGAGTGTATGAACATAGTTGCTGTCGCTACCTTGATGTATTTCAGTAAGGTGTGCATCTTGGCTACTCAATAATAATTTTCAATAACTATTATCTGAGAATCTCGCAAAATTAAGAAAAAATTAGTTACGTTTTTCATTTTTCTGTTGAAATCAACTAATTAGGAAAACAAGAATTTGTTTTGTTATTTTCTTCATCGAATGGTTTTCAGTGAACGAACCGTCAGCATTGCTACAAGACATGAAAGTAACGCGTTCTTTATTCACTTTTCTTCCGGGTGTCGAAGTTTCGTCATGTGCAACAAACGTAAATGAAGGCGTACATTTATAGTACAAACCACTTTCGTGTGCATTAAAGATCTGTGCAGCATTCAGAGCTTTCTGAGGAAAATTTGTTGACATAAGCATCAACACTGGTAATATCGTTTGACAATCTTTTGCCGGTTATTTTAAGAAAGCGAATGATATGTCGTTTAATAAATTTAAGGATGTAACCTCGACTGCCCAGGAACAATCCCTTACCATATATTTGACTGAATAACTTTTTAGATTACATTGTCAACAAATCTCGACTGACGAGAATATGACGTTCCAGTTTCTGCAGGAACCAAATATAGAGTGTGTCATCAAGTAAGGGATACTGAGCTTTTTTAAACGTAATTCGTTTGTCTAGAAACCTTTCCAAATAAAAAAATCCAAAACGGTTACAAAAAGTCGTCGATAAAGTAATGTGATTGTTCTTATTTCGCTAACTTCCGCAAGTTTCAAGAACTTACCAATTCTAATTTGACGTTGTGCTATCTGGTACTTCAACTTTTCCTTATTTTTCTTATAGTCACATGCCGTTGAATCCGGAATGTAATATTTCATTTGGATTTCACTGGTGGATAATCCGTTCTCAAAATCTTCTACGATTTTCGCCTTTTCCTTAATTGTTAAAACAACTATAAGCCTTTGATGCTTGACTTTTCCTTCACCAAACTTCAACCTTTCATGGAAATCGTAAAAAATCTTGAGCATTTGCAAATTGTTTTTTTCTTACTTTTTTTCATCTTAACCAAAAAATGGAGCATGTCACTTCACTCCCCTCTCTTTGGTTATTACAATTCGACAACCACACTACTACATGTTCGCACCTTATATGCATCGTATTGAATGTGAATCTAAAGATGTACACTGAGATCAAAACGTAAACATCTGCACTGAACAAAAATTGTTGCGATATAGCATATGATTTGTCATTTGAACGACATAAAAACTCAATGTTGACGATTTCGAATGGCAATCATCCAAAAAATGGTGGATTCAAGATCGAATGACTTCATGTCTGTATTGGAATGAACAGTCTGTGATATTCGAAGGATAGACATAACGCCATATGAATTATTTGCACCCAAAAAAGTAAACGATGGTGCTTATTATTATCATCTCAACTAACAGTAGTTGATCATTCGTGTTTCATCTGTTTCCAGTGTTTGGGCTGGCTCGAATGACAGTCATTTGAAGCGCTTCATGCGTTTGCGAGATAAGTTTTTCATTATTTCTGTGCAGTCGCAAAAAGTCAGTTCGCGACATCAAAACGTGAAAAAACTGCTGCTTGTCATCTTCAAGACTAACGTACCCTAGAAAAATTGCTTTGGAGCTGATTTCCTGGTATTGGGAGAGAAACTAGCGTCCGGATCAAAGGATTTATTTGCATATTTTGGAGCAATGCCACTGACATGGTGTCTTTCAACATACAGGGAATAGCCGTTATTTAGTGCAAATAACTGGTCAAAGCCATAGTATGCAAGGCAAAGAGGGAGTACTGGAAAGGGAGTGAAATATACAATAGGTAAAATGTTTCGTAAGTTTGTGCACAGCTAGTTTCACGATCATATTTTTTAGGATGGATGCCAAATAGCTGTCAATTGATGACTATGTTGATCGGAACTATTATTCTGGTGAAATGGTGGCACTAACGATTCAATATCGTACGAGAATCACAGCCCTAGGAACCACGAGTCCCGAGAGATTGTAGTTACAGGTATTCCTATCCCAAGGTTTGGAAAATTTCCACGCGACTGGCACTAGGTGATGGCCAAATCTACTGGTTTACATAGCCGTCTTAGTCCCTGAATCAGATTCGAGAGCTAGACGGATCGCATGATATGCAACATTAGGAGCCAATGTTCGATCTGCTTTGGTTCTATCCCGATGACCATGGCGGCTGAACTACATTGCCCCACAATGCTGATTACCTTTGGAAATGTACAATCAATTAATCTGACGCAGGTATTTCAGTTTTATTATGGAAGGGTTCAATTTATAGCATTAAGCACTATTTACACTTATCCGATCCGTTTCAGTTCCGTGCACGGACACCAATATTCTTTCATACAAATCAAAAGCGAGCATTCACACTTGTCTGGCACGGCACCGTCCCGGACAAGTGTGCTCACATTTGAAGCGTGTAAAGTAATATTGGCATTCGTGCACGGTACTAAACCGTTGCCAAAGCGGATCGGAAAGGTGTTACTTTGACTTTATCGTTATGTTGTTACAATATTCTCTGCACAAAAGTACACTAAAAAAATCGAAACGTTAATTCTATTTGTTTCAAACCACTTAAAATTCATATGAAGAAGAAATGCTATTGTTATCGAGCGCACACATACCTTCTATGTGTCAATTGTATAAACTATGTATGCACATACATAAGTTATATGTGCATATTGTTATAGAATGGGGTTTTATGTGCCTAATAATTATGAAATGTGAATGTAAGATTAATATTTATTGTAAATACACACATTAGGTTTATGTGCCAGTAAATAGTGTCGTAAACGTATGCTTCCGCAATAGTGCAAAAATCTATAAACCAATAGGCATAACGTTTACTTTTTTGAGTGTACTATGATTGTGGTTAATATACAGGTGGCATTCATGACACACGCCTGTTTACGAATATTTTGACGCATGAGAATTTTTTCAAAAAGACATCTGCAATGAGTTACTCTCTTTGTTTACTTTCTCTTTCGATTTTTACGGTGTCACTATAACGCTTTTCACTTATTTTACAGTACAGATCGAAAGACGGTGGTTTTAAGTAGCATATTATGACCAGACTTGAGGGATAAATGTTAAAGTGACCGAATTATTAACAGAAGAGAAAGTAAACAAAGAGAGTAACTCATTGCAGATATGACTTTTTGAAAAAACGCTCAAGAATTGCGTCCCACTATTCACCATCTTGCTGTAATAGTGATTTATTTCTTCTTTTCAGAAAACACCAGCACCGCACAAACGTAAGAGATTCTGTGATGGACCAACGTTGCCGCAAGAGAACACTGGTAGCAATAGGTTTGTTCCAGTACCAGGAGAAACTGGAAGTACTCCGGAGAAAACAGGGAGAAAATCGTTCCTGTATTATCTTCTTTTCTTTTCCTTCTTTTGGTAGCAAATCGGAGTGAAAAGGAGCAAGAATGTTTTGTTCCGGAGCAACAGGGAGTGACTTCCGTGTACTGGAATAAACCTAATCACTCCTTTGCGCTCAAGCAAGAAACCAAGTCACCCAGCAATTTTTAAGTTTACCGTAAAACTTGAAGGCACTGAGCTAGATCAGCAACCTCCCGGTGCGATTGTTAAAAGTCGATCAACGATCCAGTAGAATTACGCACTAGACAAGAGAATATGTCCGGAATTACAAATTCTGACTCATCAGAAAAATATCTTTAAAAAAGCACTAGCTCGGAAACGGTATCAATCGAAACTATGAAAAGTTTCGACTGACTCCGACGCAAATTCCGGAAACTTTTCTTCGTTGATTGCGCGAATATTATATTCTGGTACTGCTGGGTAAATTTCACATTGAAGAATAATTCCGTTGCTAGCTGCCATGATTCAGCATCGAGAGATAGAACCTATAGTCGAGATCAAACCAAAAGAGCAAGGCAAACCGTTGTCACTAAACGCCCTAGCACTAAACTAAAACAAGTTATATTACACATAAAACATAACTTTCTCCGCTGAAGGAAGGCAACAAATTTTTACCGTTAAATTTGAATACTGCGTAATTGTCTCTCTTCGTTTACTTTCGTAGTCACCGATGTTACGTAACATGTTTTAACTGAAGAATTTTTTTTTTGAAGACTCACGTACCGGGGGAGTAGCGATAAAAAAAGTTGTGGTTCAGCCGGAAATGAACTGGATTTCTGGCTGGTTCCAGTTTGTATTCTGGCTCCAGTAACACAACCGATTCTAATTAGCCACTGAAGTCGGAATACGAACTGGAACCAGCCAGAATTCCGGTTCATTTCCGGCTGAGCTTAACTGGGTGCTAAAGCTGTAAGATTGTCATGATGACATTCACACAGAAAAAAAATGTTGGTAAAAATAAGAGTTTTTCACTCTTAGCAAAAAAGAACCAACGCATACTCTTAGTTTGAAAATAAAACTTTTATTTTGAATACTATTCTTCATTAGCTTAAAAGGAAAACTTTTATTTTGATTATTATTCTTGATTAATTTAAAAGTTTTACTTTCAACCTGATAGTAGGCGTTAGTTGTTTTTTGCTCTTACTTTTACCAATATTTTTTTCTGTGTGTTGGTAACGAAACTATATTAAGCAAAGTGTCAAAAGTTTGAATTCAATGTGAGGTTTTTTTTATACAACGGTAGCATGTTACAAGCATTTGGATTGTGTTTTGATGTTTTTAGAATATATTATTTTGATCAATAGTTTTTAAGAAACCAATAACAATAAATTACGTTTGCAAAATGCAATAAACTGTTTCAATAATAATTATATACGTACAACCAATTCCTTGATTTGAACTGATCTTCTGCTTGAAACCAAATATATATCGTCTTGTTCTTTGAGCAACTTTCATTCAACTTTTCGATGACATTTATGCTAAGAAATAATGGAAGTATTTCGATTTTCTGATTTGGTATATACGCTGAATATGGGGATGTCTTATCAATTTCGACGTTTTAGTTATTGTAAAGTTAATGTTAACATTTCAATCTTGATCGGTTGTTGCTTTGCAATGCGAAACTTTTGCTTCTATTTTCTGAATGTCTATCATTTGATACTTGCATACAGGGGTGGAAAGTAACTTGCAACAAAAATCAAAAGGCTGTCATCCAAAACACAACTGACAAATGTTAAAGGGCCGGGTCATATTGAATATCATTCGGAATAACGCTTCAGTTTTGGTACAGTGATGGTGCGTAAAAGGGACAGTTTATTGTTCAATAGAAGGCACAAGATATATCCAGCTTTTTACGTGCCAAATTGACCGTTAATAACGTCGTGTTCGTAACATGCCAACGGTCCATACTTGGGCAATAGTAGATTACGCCATTCGTTCAGTAAGAGGAAGTCAACCTATGTTATTGCGTTGGTCGATTGTTCAATGAACGCTCTACATTCCTAACGGGACGTTGCTGTCAAACTGGCGTAAACAACGATTGTCATAATAAGGGCTGTTTACGTATTACGAACAAGACAATGAGGTCGCCATTATGGTACGTAAAAAGCTGGAATTAATGCAAGTAAATAGAATTCGTGTCACAGGTCATCGTTGAATTTGCTACCATACCAACCATAATTATAATACCTTCGCGACGGAGTCATCTGCAGAAAATGTTTTGAATATGTATGTATTAATTTTATTGAAGCAGTACTTCCAAGAAAGACGAAATTTACAAAATAACGTAACTTTCTCTTCGATATTCATGAAGTTACATGATATTATACAAATACAATTCTACCGGGGGCAAGAAGCTAATAAACTTATTTGCACGTATTTTAGATCTACTCGAGGGTAATTACTAGTTCACGTGATTTAATGTCATGTTAAATAAAAAGCAAACGAGAAACTTTGTCAATTAGGCAATCCATGAGACGTTTCTGATCAGCTGATTATTTCTTGTTTACTTATTCTGACGTTACTCCGAGGGGTGCAATGTCCGACAATATCGTTGATTCGATCCAACATCAAACGAATCGGACTAACAAAGTTGTTTGTCGGACGAGTTTTTCTGTTCGCAGGAGTAGACTTGTTGACAGAACTCACCGCCGAATTGTCGCTGAAAACGTCTAATGGATTGCCTAATTTTGTAAGTGGCCAAAATCTTCTAAATGTACATGCTTCTCAGTGTATAGGTTATTTGGAAAGTCCTTGCGATATGCTATAATAAATAATTTTTCTCAAATTTGGAAGGAAATCGGTTGGCAAAACAGGTACATAACGCCTAAATGATTGGTTTAACACTTACAATGAGCTTTCATGCATTCAAAAATATATAAAAACTATAACAAATGACAACGAAAAGATTATTTGAAATTTAAAAAAATAGACTATGTTCAAAATAGGTACATTAACATTTGTCAAATAGAAAAAGCTACCTGGACCATATTGTCTCCAATTTCTTCATATTTTGCATCTATAATTCATGAAAGAACGAAAAAATATTTTGATTCGATTATCCGGGTGATTCGATTATCCGGGGTGATTTTTTTTGAAATCCCCGGATAATCGAGCCCGATCTGTATTGTAATTTGGTGATTGCAGAGTTTTCCGTCCGGACAGTAAATTTCAAATTAGTATAAGCTATCATCTCCTATCCTATATATATATATATATATATATATATATATATATATATATATATATATATATATATATATATATATATATATATATATATATATATATATATATATATATATATATATATATATATATATATATATATATATATATATATATATATATATATATATATATATATATATATATATATATATATATATATATGCAACTATATATATATATATATATATATATATATATATATATATATATATATATATATATATATATATATATATATATATATATATATATATATATATATATATATATATATATATATATATTATATATATTATATATAATCTGTAAGAACGAGACAATATTCATCAGTGCGCCCTCTAGTAGTAACAATCTTTTTAAAAGTGCTCGTTGCTATGAATTGACATCGCACAAAAATCGCATGAACCAGGCATTCTGAGGGCGTCATATATGACAATAGACGTTAGGTCATATATGACAATAGAGGTTAGAGTAAATAAGTGGTCCGAGAATAAACCTATACATATATTTCGCTTGTGATAGGATGAAGTGTCTACTAAGAGCAGAACACTTGTAAACAAATAAACCGAGTTCGAAGTACTTTTGGATTTCCTATGATTTAAAAGTTTCTCGTGTAAACGTCAAAAGCAAATAGTTGCATTTGCCTTTTTGCATATTTCCCTTTCATTCATGCAGGAAATGCAACTGCAACTGTCGTTCAGGTACACCGCACAAGGCCAATGGTGGCCGTAGCCTGCTTATATACGAAACTGTAGATAAAACTTTTTTATATAAAAGAAATACCACTACATGCATTTTTTATATACCAACTCATCTGATAGTCTATCTTAGTAGATAGCTATCTATTAATACATTTTCTCATTCCATCGCTGTCGCAGCGCTGCAGCCAGCCGGTTTGCGAGACAACCCACGAAGCACGTGACTTTCATTCATGAATAAAGGACCGCGTTTCGGTGTTGTTTCGTCCACTGACTGACTCGATTCCGCTGGGTGGTTGGGTGCCTTTTAGTAAACCATTGCCGAGCGCATGTCGCTGATAGCATCCATGCTCGGGCTTTCAGCATAATGCGGTAGATGTGTGTTTGGATAGTGTTCGTGCTTTCCCGTCAGTTCTGGGCGAGCGGTCGGTCAGTCTATTTCTACCGTTGATGGTTTTATAGAATTTCGGTGGTCGTGGATAGAATATTGTCCAAGTCGTCAGGTGGAAAGCGGGTGGTGTTTTTGGCGGATTTGCACAATTACGGAAAGTGATTGCTATTTATTAAAGAAGGTTTTCAAAACGTCAAATGTGCTTCATTTTGGTATTTTCAAACGTTGACATTCGTTCGTGAAAGAGAATGTCTCATGAAATGTCATGATTCTGGTGTTCAGCTGTTTAAACATTGAATCGGATTGAACGGGGACTATTGCTGTCTAACGGAGTGGAAGAAAAAGGTGACAATGGAAATTTAATGTTTAGCCCCACTGTATAATATTTTTTCACGCGCAAGATGCAGTCGTATTTTTCATATAATCTCATAACTTGTAAACTATAATCCCGGCTAACGATTTGTTGCCGTACAAATACAACTAGCATTTTATCCCTGATATACGTACGATGAATCTAAGTTAATGGTGTCTAGCTATAGTCACAGTTAGCAAAAATTAAATTCTAGAAGCTGCGCTTTAGAATAGTACTGAAAAATCTATGAATAATTTTCGTTGGATTGAGAATTCTTCCTTCATGCAATAAAACAATGTATGGTTGGCTAGTTGGATCGATGAAGCTTTGTCAGGCTTCAGTGATGTACGAAATGGGCAACTCTATCTAGTCTTCTTGGCACTAGAACCCAGCTGAGACCTGACCTTCATCTCATTCCCACCGACATCAGTTGTGAGATCTTCGCACTAAATATTTTTGTGCACATTTGTTATTCGCGCGATGAGCTCGTTACACGCTTTCAAAACGTTTCTAGAACTTTTGGGCCGGGCAGGATTTGAACAACCTGTACTAGTTATAAAAACAAACGTAAAGTACAGTCAAAAAACGCAATCGTTTGAATGTAGGCGAAGTAATTAGTGAAATAATGTGACACTCTGACTAATGAGATGAGTAATGGATCGTTTGCCCTATATTGCACACAGTGTTGGTGAGGAATATACAAAGATGATTGCAACATTTATTTATATTCATCCTATTTCTGAGTTCTAAAACGTGCCAGATTTTTAAACATCACAATCAGAATAATACGGCTCTATCACTGTCAGCAAAGGAAAGGAAGGACATATTAATTGCATTTCAATACAAAACATAGATGCCCTCGATACTTCACTTCCGAGGAAATAATGAACCTTACTTTTAAACAGATTCTTAGGGCGATTGTTTCACGTGACAATAGTTGTTTTTTACGTTCTCTCGGTGACTTTGCAATAAGACATAATGGATCAGTGTTTTTATATTTTATTTATTCACTTTTCGAAAGAATCTCCCATCTTTGTCATGCCAAATAGGACAATTCGATTGACTTATAATTCCTTAAACGGCATTCGTGTAAAAATATGGACCATTGCAGCCACGATTCCGGATGTTCTACTTCTCTCAAATCCAGCATACAAAGTGCGTTTCAATTCATGAAGCTCAATAAATCAGAATAAATTAAAATACTTAATATTCTTTTTTTTCACGAACCACGATTTTCGTTTTTTTCCTTAACTCAAAACTAAAATCGCTAACACAATAATTGTAGTTTCAGCTAGAACTATTTATCTATAGATTTTGCCATAAAAATTTGAGATCAATCAGTTGACTGATTTATGTGGTATTAAGCAAGCTATTACGAGAAAACAGTAGATTCATCTAACACATCATCCTCTGCTTAAGTCTTATGAAGCTGATTTTTCGATTTAATATGGAATTTCAATTTTTTAAATATAACATGTGGCATGAGGACCGCCTTAAGATTTAGATTTTGGATGCGTATTTGCATTATTGCAGGGCAATTATGCACAAGTCAGTTCATATAAAACTCTGTAGTCGAATTCACAAGTGTAAGTAATAAACAGGATTCTGGAGAACAGTCATATGATAAAAGAGTATTAGAGCAGATTTTGTGCTTTATCCCACTTCACAATGCACAGTGGCTCGGCTTAGGGACCATTCATAAATTATGTTACACTTTTAGGTGGCGTGAGGAGGGGATATGAACAAATGTGACATGTTGTGATATATGGGAGAGGGGGGATGAAGAAATTCGTGAAAATCTATTACATAGAGGAGGGAAGAGTATATAGAGTATTACACACTTTTATAACCTATTTACGTTTCTCTAATAAGCAAATGTTTTTCATTATAAACATGAAAAAATCAATATCAAATTTTCCATTCTTCCAACTTTAAACATGTTTCAAAATGCATATTATTTGCCAACAAAAACATAATTTCGTTTATAGAATATGATTCTAAATTCCACTTCAAATCAAAATGATCATAACAAAAAAAAAACACAATGTAGTCGTTTTCAGAATATTTTAGATTTTGTTTCAACAGATATATTTAATTTGCTAATTTGCAAGTTTTCCATACATTATTCACATTTCTCCATCAATAACAATAGGTTTGTCAAAATAAACATAAACTTTTCTGAAACTCACAATAGTTACGAGAAATCAATGAATATCTGATTCTACTATATAGTTGAATCAGATATTCGATGTATCCTTTTAACTATTGCGAAGTTCACAATAACACCTTGGTGGCAAAATTTTAGTTACAGGAAATTTCATATTCATTTTGAGAAATCTATTGTTTTAGATGGAAAAACGTTAATAACTTATAACAAGATCAAAACGAAAATTAACTATTTTATTGATATCTTCTCCGTAATGTAAATAAATTTAAAATATTTTTCTTTTGCTTTTTTATAATGAATAAAAACTGATTGGCGATCATTCTTGATGAAGAAGCGCGAATAACTTATAGAAAGGGCATAATTCCTTGAACCATTTTTGGTGTTGAAGCGAATTTTAAATATTCCGCCAAAAAATTTAGGACCATTTCTGTAGTAAAATTCTCGACAAAAATATGATTAGGGCTCAAAAGCCAAATGTCAAAATTCACTTTGAAGGGAAAATTCTGGAGAAATCGCTATTACCTAAACACGATACATAGCAGTCAACGAAAGAGAAAACTTTTTTCATTTGTTTGTTATCAACATATCATATGCTTGTCGAGAATTGTGTTTGTGTCTGTCATTTAGTATGAAATTTGAAAACATGTTTAATGTTATTGTTAGAAAAACTTCTTTATCATTAGCCAGGGCAGGACTAAATACTTCTGTCCCATCCCAGGAACCTAGGACCAAAGGAGTGACATTAACCCTCTTAGCAAAGTCACTCCCAACGATTTATCAAACCCCCATCAAATTGAAACGGTTGTGTAAAGTTGTCCACGTTTCTTCCTTATTCAAGGTTCAACATAATCCGTTGAATTGAATAATAATTTGATTGCCGTATAATTTTGAATCATCTTTATTTTGTACGCTGCACAGTTGGCCTGGCCGCTTAAATGCTTGTGTCATATTCAATATGTGCCACAAACATTAATAATGACAAGAAAAATTGTGGACTGCAATTTTCCAGGATCCCTACATGTATTGGCTGTGTATGTGTAGAATAGACTAGACTAGTTGTGTCGTCCCAACCGGGTAGTACATTATTAATGTCGCTGAAGATCCGTTTGGGAGAGGTATGCCATACATCGTGAGGTGTCATAAGAGACTTTCCGAAGCATCGCTCCCTTCGAAGAAATAGTATTGCACAATGGCTGGGAATATGTTCCGAACTCTCGGGCTCGCAGTTACAGTTAGATACGCAGTTAGATGATACTTAGCAGGATAATGTCCCGTAAATAAACCTGTGATTGTACGTACATCTTTTCGTTTTAGATCCATTAGGTTTTTGGCTCTCGTTGTATCTGGATGTATGAATTTCTTGGTTTGTCGAGCGCCTACTACGTTATATATTTTCTGATTGTACATCATATTATCATGATTTAATCTGTTTCCCTACTACTACTTTACAAAATACAGTTCCTCAAGAATATTTTTTGTGAGTGGTGTATGCAAAAACTCACTATAATTGCTGCTCTTATTGCAAGTGGAAATCAGGTAGATTCTTTCTCATGGAATCCCTCGCCACCCTTTATAGAAGGACGTCGCTCTGAAACCTAGTAAGGATTTATATTGGTATTTCCTAGATGATACTGTTTCAAGCAGGTTTCCCGATAATAGCAATTCGTATCGTGCTTAGTAATCCATTTAAGATTTTTTTGTGCGGCAATTCATAAGATTCTCTCCAAACTATTCTTAAAGATCATCGATTTATTTTGAACTTTGCACGGTTCATCTCTGCCCTACTTTCTGGCAAGAGTCTTCAAACTTTTGACATTAAAAATGTCTTACTCCACTATCTGGGGCTAGGTGTCATTCTAAAATCTAAACTATCTCCCATGTAACGAAACTATGTAAGGTTTGCACGCTTATAACTCCGATATTACTAGATGGATTTTAATCATTCATACACCAACCGATTCAGAAACACCTAACTTAAATATTGGTAATAATTTAATATCTCCCCAATAAAAGTAGACTTTTGGAAATTGGTAAAATTAAAAAGTTCACAAAAAACGGGAAAAATAACATTCGTGAGGCAGATTTCTCAGACACAGCCGTCAAAAGAGGGCAGCTTAGTTGCTCAATGAAACACGAAAAGTCATAAATAGAAGCAACGCATGTCCGTTTAAATCAACATTAGTCGTCTATCGCTCGTGCTGTTTGGACGTTTTTTAAACTCGTTACAAGTTTTTCACACATTCCCGTTTTATTGCGTCATTCGCAATCGCATCGTCGCTCCCGCGTGATGGGCAAATCGCGTCACAGATCCAAGGAGGATCTCAAAGCTGCTAAGCGGCTGAAGCAGAATGGATCGGAGACAGCCGCCAACCGGTTGCTTGGTAACAACAAATATTCCAGCCTTCCTGTCGATGCAGAGGAGAAAATCGAAAAGAAGGAGAAAATGCCTCCGTTCTATTTGAAGGGATTTCCGCCGACGTTGCGGTCAGATATGAACACGCTCATCAATCGCGGTCTACAAGCAACAATCCGTCTCTGCACTGACGGTTACAAAATCATCGTTCCATCGCAGAATCATTACAACGCAGTGCAGTGCTACCTGAAGCAAACAAAAGCGGAGTATTTTACTCACGACATCAGTGCTAACAAACCACTAAAGGTGGTGCTTCGCGGTCTTCCAGACATGCTGGAAGAAGAACTAAAGGAGGCGCTATTAGAGGCTAAACTGAAACCACTGGTGGTTTATAAAATGAAGCGACACAATAAGGACCTGAAATATCGAGATCAACTATATTTGATTCACTTGGAGAGAGGGTCCATCTCCATTAGTGAACTGAAAAACATTAAATCTATCTTCCATATCATTGTGGAGTGGGAGAGATACAAGCCAGTTCACCGCGAAGTTACGCAGTGCACGAACTGCCTAAACTACGGGCACGGAGCCAAAAATTGCCACATCAAGAGCCGGTGTATGAAGTGCACAGAGTCCCACAATACAAGTGACTGCCTGGTGGAGGAATCAGAAGTGAAAGTGAAGTGCACAAATTGTGAGGGTGACCACCCTGCTACCAGCAAAGCTTGCCCACGCCGAGCAGAATTCATCCGCATCAGGAAGGAGGCCTCGGCCAAACGTCAACCGAATCGCACAACGAAACCGCCGCCCGTCAACATCGACCAGTTTCCTCCACTACCACCTCGCCTACCACCACCAGGCCTGCCGAACGCGAACATTTTCCCACATTCAAAGGGAGCATTTTCGGCCACTTCCCCGCAACCGCCGCGCAACCAGTGGGACAGGCCTCTCAACATGAACCAGCAACCGTCGAATGATCTCTACTCGCCGGAGCAACTAAGTGCCATTTTTCTTGAGATGGCAAAAAGACTGCGTGACTGCAGATCGAAATTTGAACAAGTTCAAACGCTGGGGTGCTTTCTGCTCGAGTATGGACTGTAACAAGATCACCCTCGTGAACTGGAATGCTTGCTCGCTCTTGAGCAAGAAAATTGAAGCCAACACCTTCATGGAAGAGATGAAAATTGATGTGGCAATTTTCACAGAAACTCACCTGAAACCCGATAGCAACATTTCTTTTCCATCACACTCGATGATCAGGCTCGACCGGAACAACTCTAGGGGCGGCGGAGTGGCTATTGCAGTACGGAGAGGACTCAAGTTTATCTCGTTACCTTGTTTCAACTTAAAACTGATCGAAGCCATCGGAATTGAGTTACACACAGTTAACGGACCAATCATTATCATCGCAGTTTACCTTCCCAGGCAAGTTAAGGAACTCGACGGAACTGCAGCCCAGCTTCGAAGAGAATTAGCCAAGCTCACCCGCAGAAGAGGAAACTTCGTCATCGCCGGCGACTTAAACGCAAAACATCAATCGTGGGGAAATCTTCGATCCAACAAGAATGGTATAATTCTCTCCAACGATCTACAAGCTGGTTTTTACACAATCCTGAGCCCGGATAAACCAACCTACTACTCCCAAGCTGGAATACCTTCGACACTGGACCTTTTCATCACTAATCTGAAGCGGAACATATCATCGCCTATTGTCATCGAAGATCTCAGCTCAGATCACTACCCGGTGGTCCTGGAACTGGGAAACGTGGCTGAAACCAAGAGCATTCGACGAAAAGACTACCACCACGTTAACTGGCTGGCCTACCAACGGACGGTCGACAGCTACATCAACAACGAACATCCTCTCCAAACAACTGACGACATCGACCACGCGTTGAACGACATCGAATCGGCCCTCTCCAGCGCTCGAGTGGCTCATGTACGTGAAACTGCCCCGGTGAGTAACTATATTCAAATAGACAACACCACTAAATACTTGATCAGGTTAAGAAACATCTACCGGAGGCAGTTCCAACGAACCCGTCTACCAGAAAAGAAGGAACAATACAAACAACTGTCTAAGGTTATTCAAAACCGTGTTTTGGAGTTGAGAAATCAAAACTTCAGTCATATGATGAAGCAACTACCAGATCACTCTAAACCGTTCTGGAAGCTTAGCAAAGTGCTTAAATCTAGGCCAAAACCTGTTCCTCCATTGGTCCTGCCTGGGGGTGGGGATGATGGTTCTCTTCTATTAACACCTGCCGAAAAGGCGAATGAGCTGGGGCGCCAGTTTGTGTGTTCTCATAATTTGGGACTCAATATAGTTAGTCCACACGAAAGGACTGTTGCTGAGGGTGTGGCCATGGTTGACCGATCGGACAGTTTGATCCCGGAGGAGTCGAGAGTCACTGCGGAGGAACTCAGAACTTATATCAAATCATCCAAAAATATGAAGGCCCCCGGTTTCGATAACACATTTAACATCGAGCTGAAGCATTTGAGCACCCGCTCATTTGACTTCATTGCTAAAATTTTCAATCGGTGCTGGGAACTTTGCTACTTCCCTTCAGTGTGGAAGTTAGCTAAAGTCATCCCAGTACTGAAACCGGGGAAAGACCCTTCTATTTCCAAGAGTTACCGTCCCATCAGCTTGCTCTCTGCCCTTTCCAAGCTGTTCGAGAAGTCAGTACAAACCAGAATACTCTCTTTCGCAAATGAGCATGGTGTCTTCCTTGAGGAACAGTTTGGGTTCCGTAAAGGAAGGTCCACCATCCACCAACTCACTCGAGTCACCAACATCATCCAGCGGAACAAGTCAATGTCTAAGACGACGGCAATGGCGATCTTGGACATTGAAAAGGCATTCGACAATGTGTGGCACGATGGACTAGTTTATAAACTGCATAGATATAATTTTCCAATGTATCTGATCAAGATAATTAAAAACTATCTTTCGAATAGAGCATTCCAGGTGTCTCTGCAGAATGTTCTATCAGACAAATTTGCCATCCCTGCAGGTGTGCCCCAAGGAAGTATCCTTGGGCCCATCTTGTATAATATCTTCACCTCTGACATCCCACCTCTCCCGGGAGGTGGAGTCTTGTCACAATTTGCTGACGATACTGCCATCTTATACAAGGGGCGTATTATCAACGCTCTGAAGAACAAACTGCAGCGCGGCCTGGATGCCCTAACCGAATACTTCACAAACTGGAAAATTGTAATCAATGCGGCAAAAACTCAGGTCATCCTGTTTCCACATTCGAGATCACCAAGACTTGTTCCGTCTGACGAATGCAAAATACGGTTTGGTGGCGCTCTCATCCAGTGGTCCGACGAAGTGGTCTACCTAGGCCTTACTTTGGACAGACATCTGATATTCAGGTCTCATGTTAGCAAAATTATCATTAAATGCAACATACTCATCCGGTCTTTGTACCCGATGATATGTAGAACATCAAGACTGAGCCTGAAGAATCAGATGGCTGTCTATAAACAAATCATCTACCCTGTCATCGAATATGCAGTCCCCGTATGGCAGAGTTGCGCGAGAACACACAGGCTGAAGCTCCAGCGCATCCAAAATAAAATCCTTAAAATGATTCTAAGTCTCCCCCCCCTGGACAAGGACCGGTGAGGTGCATGAGATGGCCTCTATGGATGTTCTGGACGAAAGCTTCAATAAATACTGTACACGGTATAGAGATCGATGCGCCAATTCTGAAGAGCAGATCATTAATGAATTAAATGTATTAGGTTAGGGTTAGATTTAGTTAGGTAGGCCAAGTTTTTAATAATTATAAGTTCCTAGATGTTCTCAAACACAATATGTAAAACATAAACAAACATTAAGAGGAATTGAACCAAACAATCGAAGATGCAAAAATCAAAGATGAAGAGCTGTTAGCTGAAACACTTGACATGTACATTATGTAACGAAACACGGATTAAATAAATAATATTTCATGCAAAAAAAAAATCCGTTTAAATTAGTTGTTGCTCTTATCCCATACGAGCAACGTCGTCTCCGGGCGATGCAATAAGCGCTATCGATTTTCGGTAACGTTGGCATTTGCACACACTCGCACCTAAGTGACTAAACCATATACGATTAGTTTATAAATAGAGGTGACGCGTACCCGTTTGAATCAGTTTTTGTTCTTATGTCGAACGGGAAAGATCATGGCTGCAGCGTCTGGACACTATAATAGGACATTGCAAGGTGACGTCATATGAGTAAAAATGCTCGAAAAAATGACAGTTCAGCGAGCTTGTTTACATGGTGTTAGAATTCGAACCGAGTTTCTTCTACTGGGTTAAACCAAAAATTTTCTAAGTCCATGTAAACAAGCTCTCTGAGCTGTCAGAAAAGTGAGGTTATACATTTTCATGCGATGCTCAATAAGCGGTAGACGCTATGCATTTTCGGCAGCGGTGGCCGTGTGCGGATTTGTCGGGTACCAGCATGGTGTCACAGAATGATTTGCAAAGTGGGTGGGCGGGGTGGTTTGGATTTAATTCAATACGGTGTGTGCTGCTTAAGAGTGTTGCGTTTGAAAAAAATATATTTATTTTTATGCATGCGTGTGCGTTGTAACTTGTTAATCCATGTTTACGGCGCTTTGTAGCTGCGTAGGGTAAAGAGCCAATTGGTTTTCATGTTTCATATTTCGGTTATATGTTTTTTATCAGTAAGGCATCTGACAACGTGCTTCTGTAGTTATTGCACTGTTCAGCAGCGTAGTATTTTATACAGGAGGGTACACTCAGGTTTTTTACGCGGATTTTGAAATTTACGCGGTTTTCATAAACGCGTTTTTTTTTTAAATTTACGCGGTTTTCATTTACACGGCCAATATCCCCTGCGTGAAAAATCTGAGTGTAATTGCATCGGAAACAATTACATTCCCAGCAGAACTTTTTGTTTTCTAATTTCAAACACTTTTGTTTCGTACTGCACGCAACGGAAAATTTTAAAACAGAACTTACCGTCCCAGCAGCAGTTGAAGCGGGTGTTCTTTTTCGATTCAAATTCAAGCCATGTCTTAAGCGTTACTGGACTTAAAATTGTTTTCCCAGTTTATCCAGTCAGAATATCTGTCCTACCCTATGTATTTAAAACACAGTTCTAATTGCGTTTTAAAGTATACAACAAATAGAACGGTTGGGTATACTAATTTAAATTTTAAAATAAATATGTTTTAAATTATGAAACAAACCGCTGTACTGAAGATATAATTATGTCAGTCCTATTATCACATAAAACACCTATATAACATAAAACGCTGCAGAATTGGTTTAATAATACAATGTTTACACTACAGAGTTATAACACGTTTTAATAATTAGCAACAAGAAAAATGTCACCAAGATAGCATAAAAACCTGTTTTAACTGGTAGTGCGAACGTTGCATAACAATGTAATGTATCAAATAATTTCATTTTTCCACCACTAATCGATCAAGAAATACTTAAACTTAATATTGTTTACTTAAGTTCATTAGTACATTATTGAAAATTTAAATGGAAAATGAAATTTCCTATTTCATGGAGAATCTGTATATTTCCGTTGGCGAGCGTGGGCTTCCTCATCACAGCTTTCAATATGGAACTTTTCTTTTGAATATATTTTCTGGACAGACCAGCCTATTTTTACTAGATGGATCAGCCAAATAATGCCAATCACCTAGTGAGATACTTGATTAATTAATAGATTACCGTTAAAAGACCTTCAATAAATTATGTTTTGATGGGGAGGGTATATAGCAAATTGTAACATATGAAAACAGGCGAGTGAACAAGAACGTGAGTCGATATGTGTGATAGATAAAATTCATTTGCACGCTCTTGAAAAAAGCTACATTTTTAATGTCACCGTGGTCGTGTCCTGTACACAACCCTTTAATTTTTTTATTATCTTCCAAACAATTTAAGAGCAGCAATGCTATTATTTAAAAAAAAAAACAAAAAACGATGAAGTAGAGCTGCAGGTTGTCGCCTTAATGTAGAAATTAACACAACAGCCGGAAGGTAAAGCAAGTCATTCAAAAATATTAACTTTCATCATTATTGCTTTTTGTGAAGTGTTAAGCTAAGTAGAAAGTTTGAAGGATTCCCAGCATCCTCTGCAAATTTTATTTTCTATGAGAACTACAGAATAAATTCAAAGTGCAGCAGTAATACTTTGTCTGGAAAAAGATTAAAAACAGAAAATTAATAATCCTAATAATTTTGAGATATCTTCATAGAAGGCAAATTGAGTTTAACCACACATGTACAGCGATCACTACATACGCCCTAACTGAAATTAGTCGATTTGTGTTTCGCCTTAGATAGACCGACTCGGTGTCTGCTAGATACTTGATCCACCCAATTTGGGTCAACGAAATTTAAACGACTATTAACGAACGGATTTATGGTTAATTTATGTTAAAAAATTCCTGAGATCTTAAAATTTACTTAGTTCCCGAGGTCGAAATTGCTTTTTTGAATCCTGGGAAATTAGTTTGCAACGTTATCGAGTCTGTTTCCATTTGTGGAAGAATTTTTGTTATCCCGGGAGTACTTTCGTTACCACTGAGGTTGAAAATTCCGCTCTAATTCCGGATAAATCCATACAAGTATTTTTTTCCGGACGTACGACCAAAAATCCGTATTGTCCTCCCAAATTCCGTACGGTTTGTCAGCTTAGGCATGAGTCACTTGTACCGGTGTCTTTAAAATAAATAACCAAACAGATAGGACCTCACTGATTTCTTGGAGTGCCACTGCAACTGAAAAGGAAACTTGCTGATCAAGAACTCAGTCTTGTCTTTTCTACTGAGAGATGCTATAGCTATACCACAAACAATAGATACTTAGCCTAGAACCAAAGTTTATTCAAAAGCCTGTGTTATCTTTCAAATCATTAAACTATTGGAAACTAGTCCCGCACTATTGCAATTTTCTCAATTGTTTGCTACACGCATTTGAAAATAAGAGTTTCAGGTGTTTACACATATTTCGAATCGAGCATAAATGTCTGTTATCTGTGGTTAAACTAAAATGGGCATATTCCTTGGCCTGTTTGTGATGACCCAAATTGAAAATAGTAAAGTTTTCCCCTCACGCTTAATATAAAATTTTAGCAGACATTTTTTTCCGCCAAAATAGGAGGTCGGGGTTGGATTCCAGCAAATATTTTCACGTATATCTATAGATGTAGATGCGTTCCCGACTGCAATGGCCTTGTTCCATTGACTCTGGCTGTATGCATGTTTGACCTGCGGGTATGCAACCAGGCCCATTATTTGGAATGTGTCCAACAAGCTTGTCCTTTGAATCCCGTTTGTACTGGGGATTATCTGTGCAATGGCATGGAAACTAAACATTATCCTAATGAGTTAAGCTATGTTATTTCGGTACGAGCAAGCTAGCGAACTTGAATGCGGTAATTATTTTGGTAACCTTATCGAATAACCAAGCATAATAAATTAGCATTAATCTTCATAAATGTTAATGCATAATAAATTTTTCCCAGTAACTTTCTGCAAATCAGAAATAATCAATCTCAATGAACATATGAGGTTTTAAATTTGCGATTTAATTGAATTAACATCGCCTATCTGCAACTGCAACGCACTCCAGCTTATATGGGATGCGATGCTATACTCAATGCACCCTGCTGTGTACGTTCGTGGAATTGAATCGCGCTGCAAGGAACATTCAATAAAATGAAAAAAGGGCTGAATATGGAGCTGGGTTAGGCTTGGATGTGACGTTGCGAAGTAATTAGTGCATTTGAGGAACGGTAATGAATTATTTAATATTTGTGTATTATGTAGCTTCATATTTGGTTGAGTTGGTTTGTTCTATCGATTTTGTTTTGGCGTTAATTTTTCGAAAATGAAGCAAGGCCTTAGGCCACTAACGACTTATTTTTGGTTCATGAGGGATTCGTCAATAAGGCTCACCGTCCCCCGAAATGTCAAACCCGATAATGACGTTAAACATTTGTCACAGCAAACGGGTACTCATTTATCTCGCTGCAGTCCTTGAATGAAGTGTCGATAGTTTAGGTAAAATAACAATATTCTGTAACAATGTATTTTTGGATGGGAGTTTATATAACTTCGTGCTCAATTGACGAGCAAAGTTCTTTAGTTTGAAGTTCTGATGATTTATGCAAAATGTCTTGAAGATTTCCAGGTTGCTTGATCTTGAATTGACGGTGTTCATTTTACTTATACGACGACCACCACATGTGCTTCATCGCCTATATGTAGCACATAGTCAACGAGTGCAACCTCTACTTTAAAGGCCACGACTCCATCCAGGTTTTCTATCAATTAAATCCATATCAACATTTGAATAGGGCTAATAAGATTTGTAAACAAACTTTTGTTTTGCTGATTTCTCCTAATTTGTTATCATTTCAACACAGTAAACATTTGAAATTGATTCTACCAAGGATAAAGATGTTGATTCATGTGTATTTTTCATGAAATTCAACTCGGTAGCGGAATAATAAGCGAAATAAGTTTGTTTACAAAAGTCTCATTAGCCCTTTTGAAGAATTACTATTGAAATCATGTATTTTCAAACAATAACAACACTGTTTTTTCTTTTTACAACACTTACGTTTAATTCACATCTTTCTTCGGAATCAAAATATTGAGATATCTGACGTTTAAAATACGCGCACTGAGATCTCGTATTTTTATTCTACCGCCCTCTCCTTAAGCCCACAAATGGTTTGTTTTCCTCCCAATTTAAAGGTCAAAACGCCACAATACCAACGCAGCTGGATAAGTCCATACACTCCATTAGCAAGAATATCGAAAACAAAATAGAATGGACTTGTTTTGTTATGTTTATGATGAGCGCCAACAAGACAGTTAGCTAAAAAGAATTGTGATAAAGTCATAAGTTTATTTTTCGGTATATTTTTTTTATAGAAAAATGTGTGCATTTTGTTTATCCGGTGAATTTGTCTGGGTGGGACTTTGGCTTCGATTTATTTTATTCTGGTTGCAGTTGAAAATCGAAGAATTGACTTGCGCCTTTCTTTTTTTCCCTATTTGCAGAGTGGGCAACTAAAGCGCATCTTGTGTACATGTTAGAGAATCAACTTGCGCATCATCTACACCAGTTGTGCTTTAGTTCCGCACACTGAAAATAGGAGAAAAACCGAAAGGCGCAAGTTCACTATGTTGATTTTCAACTGCAACCAGAATATTGGGCGTGGAATGTGTTCACACACACGCGAAGAACTTGGGTTGGGGCGTAAAGGTTGATTTGTCAAAGGGTCAAAGGTACATCGTACTCAGCCAACAAAAGCTTAGATATTACCATGGCCTGGGCAAATTCCAATTGCGAGCTTACCAGAGAGCAATATAAAGCCTTAAAACACAAATAATTTACGGGGAATTTTGAACATGAAATCCGGTAGTCAATTATTTATTGTCAATGGTCACTGATAAGTGATTGGTATAGGATAGCCTTTCATCAAGAATAACGCCAAGATCTTTTACGTGGTCAACGCCTCACAGCTGATTTCCAGCAATGTTGTAGTTGAAATTAAACATGTTCCTTGTGCGATGAAAACTGATGACAAGACATTTCGCAACACTAAGGATCAACGTGTTTCTTTGACACCAGTTGTAAACGGTGTCAATTAGACACTGTAGTTCATGACAATCGACTTCACTCTTTATGACAAGGAATATTGCAAGAAATCATCGGCGAAAAACAGTTTCCCTCCACGCATTAGAACGAAGACCGCATCATTCACGAACAATGAAAATAGTAGCGGACCTAGTGCACTACCTTGAGGAACTCCGGAATTTTCAGAAAAGGATTCAGACACGTTGTCACCGATTTAAAGAACGACCTCGCGGTTTAACCACCGACGAACCGACGCCACATGGAACAAAAAATGCGTCAGATGTTGTCCTAATTGTTTAAATTAAAATATGTTGTTACACTAGCGTCATCTGTACAATGGTTCGCGTGGAAGTCTTCGTCGATAAAACAACAGTATGCAAAATCCAAAGTAAATCGACGTTGTACCAGGTATTCTAGAACGAACAAACTTTCTTTTATTCATGTTGAAGATCACTTTTCCGACTTTTTATTATCTTATATATGCACTATTTCACTAAACTGTCCATCAAAAGCAAAAAAGTAACAGAATACATGCATTTTAAAATAATTCTGAAGACTATTTCGATGCATATTACCACTATCGATGACCGTCCATACCATATTACCACTACATACGCAGCTGAAGGAATTGCACACTTTCTGTAATAAATATCAATTTACGTATCGAGAAGCCTGCCCTGATTCAAACATGGCGGAGCAATCTGTCGTAGTTTGACAGTGGCGATCGCTTCATTTCAAAACAATCGTTAGCATTGAACACTTTTCAAATGCCTCTGTCATGTCGGTTCGTCGGTGGTTTAACAACAAGGTAGGATCAAAGCCAGTGGTAGAATCTTCTGGTACATTCTAGCTTTTCAAGCTATGCTAGTAGTATCCCGTGGTGAACTGTGTCGAAAGCGACCTTAAGCTCCGTGTAGAACGAATGCATCTGGAGATTACTGCATATTTTTATTGTGCAAAACGATGTAAAGGTAACTAGTTTCGTCTCAAACAAGTAATAGTATAGTAGAGTCAGTTGTTATACAAATGAGTAACATCTATCAAGTTCCAAAGCATCCTCTAAAAAATTATTATGTTTATTCAAATAGCTTTAGAAGAAAGTTGTGTTTCTCTTGTTGACGATTTCCATATAATACCTGCTGATATGTATTGGAACATCGAAACTTCTTTCAAGTTTTAGTGCGATATATGCCTTAACTGATTACTATAATTTGCAATAAAAATTGTAATTTTTAAGTAAAAACCAGGAATACCTGTAGTATACCTGTATTTTTAAGTCTATAACTTCAACGGACTTGTGTCATCTGTTGATTTTTTCGATTCGTTCCTAGATTACATGGCTTGCTTCAACAAAATGAGGTATACAGTAAGTGAATTACACATGTTTCATGTATGTCTTCAACATTATAATCATACCTTTAATACTTATAAAAATGAAATAAAATAAAACAAAAATAAAATATTTCAAGATCATCAGAACATTAGCACCCCTTGCATCCTCCCCCCCTCGTGCGCACGCCAATGGTGATTGACATTTAAAGTAAACATTCTGAAAATACCAGCTAACATTTCTGTATGTAATTAAGAAACGCCTGTTGACCCGTAACCGTAACAGTATTCAACCACGCTTTTCCATAGTTATTCTGCCTAGCGAGAATGAACGATAAACCGGTGCGTGATTCAATTGAGTTAGACGAATACCTTAAAAATCAAAATAAGAATAAGTTCTCATGTCGCTCGCCCATGAATGTCAAAATGTTTGCGTGCGGAATATACCGTTTCGCATAGGTCCAAAGTACAATCCCCGCGGTAATGCCAACCGATCGCTCTGGCATTTATTCGCACTTATGTCTACTATTTATATACCTACACACCTACAAATCAGATAATGATCCGCGTCACCATGGCAGCATGTTCTACTAACGAAAATCGCGAAAATCAGCTAGGTCACTTCGTTGTTATGGCAAACATAGCCATACCATGACGTCGCTTATCGACTGCACTGCTTCGTTCGTTGTGGTAGATTATCTTTATACCTCTTCCGAGAGGTGCAATAACTATATAAGTGCATTACCAACCCACGTAACGGCAACTTTCTTAAAAATGGTTATTGATTCGAATCGGAGCCAGTATTATTAGACTTTCCGTGTTTAGAGTTTATTCTGGGAAGCTTCGAGCATGATGAAATATGATGAATTTGTAATGACCAAATCGATCGTAATTTCAATAAAGGGCCTAATCAATTCAACTGATTGCCAAAATCGATTTCAGGTTCTGAGAAATCCGCCTAAATGTTTATTCGTTTATGAGAATTGTTTAAACCAATTAGGCTACTTGGTTAATTAACGCTCGGAATGATAGACCTGTTTTTGACATTTCTGTTGCAGAGCAGTATGGAAAATTGATTCAGTGTGTTGATGATTGCGTACTAGGGATGTTTCTAAACGTTCAACTATTTTAGAAGATAACCAAACAAAGAGCATAGGTATTTCGCGATAACAGGCCGCTGATGGCTGCAACACAACATGTGCTCTAAAGCTATTCTCTACTCACAAATATCAAGTATCATTTTGATTCGGCACAATCAATTAAATATAAAAAATGTTCGTGCTTGTTTTTATTGACACAACAATGAAACCGCCAAACAGGCTGGTACACCACTGTGCCGGTTTTTGAATTATTCACCGACACTGCAGCGTAGAGTGCGACGGCACCAACACCAGGCTCATTGAGTACGTCATCGTTAGAAGTTCTATACTGTGCACCGGTGAATTACTGTGGCGACATGGAATACGACTTGTGTTCAGTTTGATTCATGCCCTCGAGTCGTCGAGGTCGCGCTTAATTTAGTGGTTGAGTCATTAGTCTAATCTTCAATGAATTGATTGCCTAGGAAAACCAACACCACTATCGCAGGTGTTTATCGAAATATTCCGATTGATTGACCAAAATGTAAGTTCTTGTAGCTGTTGAATGGTTTTTAAGAAATAATTCTTTTCGATATATGGTACATCACGATCACAGATTTCGAATATGGATGTGCGAAATTAATTATTGAGATGCACCAACACCATATGGTTTACCTCCTTGTTTCGACGATGATGTGATGTGCCTTAAGAAGAATGATATAATCAGCTGGCTTTCGTGATCATATTTTTGTGTTCTATGTAAATAAAGTGAGTGATGATTCAATAGACTAATGCAAGAGTATAATACTCCTAAATCGTAGAATACTAGACTATGCCAGTGGTAGAGTGGAAAGCATGACCGCTTCTTACAGTGGGTCTGGATTCAATCCCTGCCGAGGTCGTTTAGATTTGAGGTGGAAAATCTGTAGTCACGTCTTGCTTCGGAAGGGAAGTAAAGCCGTTGGTTCTGGTATATGTGTGGTTGGGCCGACATCTAGAGTCCAGAAGATGGATTCACCTTTCTGGAGTCGGTGATAAGCACTCAGTGCGGACAAAGGCCGTAGTAAAACAAAAATCGTAGAATACTTGATGCATGGTTAATGGTAACGTCGACGATGCAGGATCATTAGAGTAGGCCGTTATTGGGGCGATGTTGGAATTCTGTCCATCGGTACGGTATGAAAAAATGAGTACATAATTTGAGAGATATTGAATCTCTAAAAGGTTGACGTTTTATATGGTCAAAAGAAATGTTTGGTTCCGTATGATTTATTTAACTTTTATTTTTTTTAAATGCAAATTTTGCAGAGTTCGAGCACATGAGACAGAAAAGAAAAATGAAGCTTTTAAAAACCGGAAATCTGTGCACTTTTAACTTTTAATTTTTACTCAACCTGCGAAAAGTACGTCTTATAGTTTGCATTATGTGCTCGAACTTAACCAAGTTTGTAAATGTATTTTACATTTGGATTTTTTTTTAAATTTCTTATAAATGGTATAGAAACAATTTTACTCAAATTTTGCCCAATTTTGATTCATATCTTGATTGATGTTATGACTCACGATAGATTAAATACTAATATAGTAAAAATAACTGCTATCCTATGGATCATGTTCCTAGATGGACGTAAAGTATCTATGATTGGAAGTGCATATTTTTTTCGAGAGTTGTCCTACTGGAGCTGTAGAGTTGGATTCTCGTCAAAATTACTCATTACTTTTTTATGTTTTTAACGACATTCAATTAGCAATAGACTGTAAAACGAAGTATATTTTTCAATATTAAGAGCCATAGTACTCAAGGGAGAGCAAGGAGTTGAAGGAAGAAAGTTTTAGCAAAGCGTGGAAAGGGTCATATGAGCAAGCTTAGAGTTTACCGGCGACTTAACCCTTTGTCTGCTACCGCATGAATCAGGATCCTTTGGCATTAGAAATGCGAATCTCCTGAGTCTACGGCATATCCGGATGAGCGTAAAGTAACTTGTTACTTCATGTTGTCGGTTGTTAAAGTAACAAGTTACTAGAAGAGAATGTCAGTCAGTAAAACACTGCTTAAGGTGAAATGGTGACAAAATCACAACAAAGGTTCGGTTATGTTAGTGTTACGTTACAGAATCTGTGTGCGGCTAGAACGTACTATGTATACCGATAGGAGATGTCACGCACATAAGCGTTCAGCAATCAGCTGACTGATTTTTTACCACGTGTTTCATTTGTTCTGAAAAACAAAAAAGTACAAATTTCCCAAACGAATCAAAGTTCAACTAAGAGAATCTATTCATTTACATGTGATAACATGCTTACATATAGTGATACAGTTTTTAAGTAACCTGAGATAAAACATTCAAGTTACAAAAGACTTCGTCTTGCGCGCCAATGCAATGTTTTGATTTTGACGATGAATTGAAAAAGAAGAAGCAGAAACGATGGCTGCCATTTTAATTGCCAGCTTGTGATTCTCTTCACCTTTCGTCACTTCTTGTCTTTAACCTTTCGTCACTCGCGCTAGTGCACTGAGCAGGCATTGCATTTATCGCTCATATGAGTAAATGCGTCCAGATAATTAGCTACTGCGACAATAAAAACTCACATTTTCACACGAAAAGTTATTGGCACTGGATAAATACAATGTGTTATTTCTCCGGATAAATAAAACCGCCGGAGAAAGAGCGAATGGGTTTATCATGGTATCCTTTTTGCGCTCGCTGCCCTGCTGTCGCTATTCCAAACACGAAAACAAGTCTGTCGTACTTCTTTGCTGCTTTTCTTTGAAACTAAGTATATATTTTGACGCTTTCATTGATTTCCACGAAATTAAAATATTATCACCTTCTCCGGTGAGAAGGAAAAAATCAAAAAACTTTATCCGGAAAATTTATTCTCACGCTATTTGTGGAGACGGAGAATTTTGCGTCTCATTTTATCTCGGAAAAGTTGGACATCGGATAAGCCTCTTCTCGCGTGAGTGAGAGAGAATTACAATGCCTGGCACTGAGTGCACGGCGCTCTGAAAATATAGCGAAATCGTCTTAGGGCGGGCTGTTATTCTGATTGTGATATTGAGTGTACGGTTCAGATGTGCATCGTAGGGATTTTACGATCGCGTGGGAATGAGCGTTTAATTGTGCGCACTTGAGACCGTGTTAATCAGATTATAAGTGCTATAGCGTTTACCAAATGATTGCGATTGATTGTTCGTCGTTGTGTATCATCGCGAAGGGCTTAGGCGTTCGTAATTTAGTGTGTTCGAATGCGTGAGTGTTTGAATGTCGCGTGGGTGTTTATATGTCGCGTGGACGTTTGTATGTCGCGTGTGCTGCGTATCACTAGATTTCCCGTTTATGTCGTGTTGTTTAGTGGATATGAGCATCATTTTTTGGCTGGTCTAACCTAGCCTATGCTACTAGGGCCGAGGGTAGGGTATTTCGGACGTAACCGATTCATGATCGCGCATGTGTTTGAAGGTTCGAGGTTGAGACTGCGTTTATGAGTTTATAAGTGCTAAAACGTTCATTTATTTACCGGGGTGTTTTAATGTAACGCCGTAAGTATGTGTAGATGATTGCAATTGCATGTTCGCATTTGTGTCCAGGTTTGTGTTATCGAGTGTTCTTACGTCTGGAATGAGAGCGATTGTAAGTATATATGATAGAATTTGCAATTCATTGTATTAATGAGTGTTAATATGATTTAATTTAAGATATAGTAAAAATAACATGTCGAAAAAAGATTAAAATGATTTTTTTTAAATCAATTATTTGTTTAATGAATAATAAAAAATGAATTATTTTTTTAATTCGAACGGCGGGCTCGCTCCCGTCCTAGCTGAACAAGGGACTAGAAATCGACAGTCTTCATTAGCTTTGTCACCAACCGAATTAAGAAGGGTAATTAGCCAAAAATAAGACAACAGACGATAATAAAAACACAGGCCTTGGTATCTAGCGAAGGAAATTAAGTAGATCAAATGTGTTGGGTAGTAGCTGCGGTTGTGTGTGGTCTCGCTTTAGAGGCAGGGTACGATCACTGTCACCAATGCGATAATCATGTGTTCTTTCTGCACAGAGAAAAAAAAATATTGGTAAAAGTAAGAGCGTTCCGCTCTTAGCAAAAAACAACCAACGCCTACTATTAGATTGAAAGTAAAACTTTTAACTTGATCAAGAATAATAATCAAAATAAAAGTTTTCCTTTTAAGCTAATGAAGAATGGTAATCAAAAGAAAAGTTTTATTTTCAAACTAATAGTTTGCATTTGTAGTTTTTTGCTAAGAGTGAAAAACTCTTATTTTTACCAACATTTTTTTCTGTGTGGGACGTTATCATATCCCAGGGATAGCATAAGGGTTTGTGCATTGGGCTAGAGTTCCAAGGGTTGCATGTTCGAATCCTGCCTCTGGGGGGGATTTATTTCACATAATTTCTTACGCTTAACTCATCATTTCGATCTTAGCTACCACCAAAAAGTCTTAAATAAGTAACTTAAGTAACGAGATTAGGTTCAAACGTATAAATTGACCGCTATTCTATTTGGTAAACCTAAGTAAGAAGAAAAGAACACATGTCACATGCAATCAATTAATCGTACCTTAATTAATCCGAATGAATCGAATCGAATGTTCGATCGGCTGGTGCAAAGTATGGAAAAACACAAAACGTGAAAAAGGCCCATAACCGCTCTCGGCCTCCTCGATACACTACTATCGAGGCATAATGCAATAACTATGCTAAAGCAATTGTTTGTCAGCGGCTTTTTAAAACTGATGCACAAAATATGCTTGATGATGTTTGCAATACCGTCAAACCCATCAACCTAGTGGAGGGCTTGACGTGCCCCAGTAAATGATTCATATATTCGTCGTGTTATCTCGAAATGTTCTCTTATCTAAACTATAAGTTAGTATAAGAGGTAGATAGGTGTTCTAGCTTGCAAATAAAACGTATTGCATTCTATTTTAACCCTTTCATGCCCAACTTTTTTCTAGTGCATGAAGTGTTTCAAAACTATTTTTTCTTGAAAACGGTGAGGTCAAGAAACTCGAAAAACCTTTTTTCATAAAGGTAGGTCCTTTCCTCGAAGTGTTAGAAGCTGCTCAATTTTTGCCGTCCAATGCTCACTACAATTTTCCTAGAATATTTACAATAGTCCAACTGCGTGGAAAACGTAGCTAAAATTAGTATAAATTGATAAGTTTTATCAGTTTTCACTAATATTGCAACATAACAAAGTTATATGAAAAATTCATTTTCCGTCGTCAACGTAAACTGTCCCTGGCAGCACTGCTCCATCGGAGTTCAATCAGACTAATTACAATAACTTCAGTTCTAGAGCTGATCCTTGTAACTGTTAATACTCAAATGAAAGCCAATAGTCAGATTTATTAGCCTTACTTGTTGTTGTGAGCAAATCTTGCCTCAATCAAAAGTTATAGTTGCTTAAAAACATTGTTGTCCACAAACAACTTGGGCATGAATGGGTTAACATGTGACTAAAATGAAACGTACATTATAATTGACTTAACTTTATCATTGAGGGAATTGAAATTAGATTTACTTATAAGCCGTATATGATAAAACAGAAAATTTACAAATACTTATTTCGTGGACTTGTTGACTTTTCACCGAGAAAAGTCAACAAGTCCATGAAATAAATAAGTTGCTGTGACCTTAAATCATATTTTCATTCATTGCTTGGTAGTTATATATGGTTATTAAACTAACATTAGTTGGAAAACGTGCAAAAAATTGGTATGTATCAATCCCAATCTTGATGGGTATCAAACCATACAATTTGTCTACATAAACAACCGATTAACGTTCCAATCGGTGAAATGACACATGTGGTTCTGGAGTTAGATTGTATTTGAACCTACCTACCTGAATTAATGCATCATTTCCGAAACTGATCGGCACGATTAAAGGCGAGCCAGGATGTGTGGGTACAAAGCCTTCACGCTCGGTTTGAAATCTGTCTGATGGATGCCATGACATTTAATGTGTCCCACTATTTCAAAACTGATTACGCTCTAGTGGCAGTTGATTGTGATATTACTAAGTTGTGACTGGTTGTGCTACGAAGGCAGATAAGGTAGCTCCTTTCACTTGTCGTGACTTAATTATTTACCGCTGACAACATGTTCTATGTTTAGATCGTTTGGTATTTGTATCAGCTTAAGTTGATTAGATTTTCAAAGTTTCATATATTTGGTTCACGCTCTTGCTTTCGAGTAGTAAATGAGAGGCTAGTTTTTGTGCGCTAGGCAACTGGTAGAAAGTTGTTTCTGTATTTTTTTCTTCTACCATTTTTGCTTCCTCCAGGAAGCTGCAATAAACAGGAGAAATTTCTTCTATCTCCGATAAATAAGAAAAAATAATAAGTAGACATGTGCCCAATAAACCTCATATGCGCTCAACTCGCAATGCAATTAATATAAGTAACCAGTTACACTTGAACACTACTCATTCTAGCCTCAAAATGGATAACCAAAGTCATGTGTCGTACTTGATTTGCCATGAAAGCATGTGGTGTACGTTATTCGATCAATTATATGACTCATCGACTCTATAATAAATATGGAAACATGAATGCAGTTTAGAAATTAAAGTTTTAATGGAGATTGAATGTTGTGAGAAAAATCATTCAGGGGTGGGCTCCAGACTGCAACCCACTTGGTTTTGATTTTTTTTAAAAATATTATCATTAATTTATTTTTAGCTCAGTAGGACAAGGGGACAAACTATCGACACTTACGTCGAACAAAACAAAAAAGTGCAATGATGATCAATTAATGTTACATTATGCTATTGAACGAAAGAGCAGAAATCAACTAATTGAGAGGCAATGTACTGAAGACTGTAATGCCCCACGGAGACAACTTTGAAACATGAAAAAACCCGATTTAATCCACCTAGCATTGAGATGCGACGTTTCTTTTACATCACTGTTTACTGATTCATTAGTTTGCAGAACTCATGTGAAGTACGCATTCAACTAGAGATAAAGCGAGTCCTGCACGAATTAAGCTAAAAATTGAATGAATTATACATCAATAAAACAAATGAAATTAACAAAATGAATTACATAAATTATGCTAAATTATTGAAAAATGGATAAATTTAACCAAATGAATTATTAAAAAATTAGCAAATTCATAGGATGATTGGAATAAAAAACTGAATAGAATAAATGTAAAAAATAAAATAAATAAAACATAAAATAAATAAAATAAATAAAATAAATAAAATAAATAAAATTAATAAAATAAATAAAATATAAATAAAATCATAAATAAAACCTTTTTCGTTGGTAGATCTACATATAACTTCATTTAAAAGTCCTTAATGGAGAAAAAATTTGAAAAAACTCCATTGTTTTTACTCCATTGTTAAAAATCATCTTTGCGCGTCAATAGCACAAAACCTGTAACCAAATTACACGGTGCTACAGTGATTTTGTTCTTTTCAAGTGATCTAGTGTAGGTTGCAGATCTCATCAAATGCAAAAAAACTATTTTTCGGAACTTTCGGCACTAAAAAAATTCCTACTCTGTCATTTTTCAACCGATTTTGATTTTTTTGGATTTTCTGGGAAGAAGAGGAAATAACCTTTTCAAAAAATCGCAAACTAATTCATATTGTTGTTCCAAGTCCGCATACTACTTTTAACAAAAGAACATAACATAGCATACCGTTGGAAAGGTCATTGCTTCTTCTTTCCAAACCACTAAGAGGATAGAAAATCGGTTGAAAAATAAACACGTAGAAAAAAATTTCGTGCCGAAAATCCTGACAAATAGTTTATTTGCTATAAATCAAGATTTTGAGGGTTTATTAAATTGATCAAATGTGGTTTTGTGTTATATTTGAACAAACCTAGAATCTTTAACAGATCACTTTAAAAGTACATTCAATTTTTTCATTTTTTAGCACCGTGTTAGTTATGGAATGGACGTGTCTCACCAGAATCCAACATTCATTTAGTGACAGGACTAGGACTTTGCTCAGAAACACAAATAGTGTTTTCAATCCAGCGCTAGTTTAGTCCTGTCGCTAAGTTAGTGTCGGATTCTGATGAGACGAAGTCGAAACGCAACTTCTATAATTAATTCATTTAAAAATTATTCAAAAAAGTTTGCTCTTATAAACTTTGCTTCAGTACATTGGCATCAAAATAAATATTAAATTGTATACTATATTTCAAGAACGAATTCATTGTTGTATCAGTGGAGTAAGGGAATGAGGAAATAAATCAATGGTTTTATCAAGCTCTATTCTATATATGTAAGAATATAAATCACTCTTCTCGTGACTAAAATATCTTGATAACGTGAATAGAAATTACGAAAATCGCGACTTAGATTCCGCAATCATGAATATAATTCATGCTATTCTGACAGAAAAAATCCGATTGGAAACTCTTCAATAAAATATCACGGTAACGTGATGAGAAATCACAAAAAGCGTGAATAAGCTCCTGCAATCATGAATATCGTTTAACTGTCGGCTGTTATTCCCAAATTACGAACAAGGATCATCACTACAAAACATATCCAGGGAACAACCACAGTAATATTAATAAACATTTGAAATCTAAAGCCATGTATATATTTGGCGCGAACTAGTTTTTTGGAAACACAAATAGTTTCATGAATACGAGGTCAACCTGTTCGATTTATTACAAAGATCATCTCTAATTCGATTTCATGAGTCGTCTCTGATCAACTGATTATTTTGTCGTAGATTCCATCCAACATCTAACGAATAGGACCAATGAAAGATTTTGTTGTGTTTAGAATTCATCTCGTCAGTAACTAGTACCAACTGGGTGTCTAGTTATACGATGTATCTAAACTAGTACTCAAATTAGCACTAGTTGGTTTCATTTGGAGTGATTTGTCCATTATGTTGCATTATTTTGATAATTACGCGGCCTGTATTCGGTAGAATTAATCAAAATGTGTGTTATTTACGCTCCATTTATTAAAATTGGAATTAGATATCTTGTTACATGTCCATAAAATTGTCATTTTGAATTTTAATTGAAACCTTTTATATCATGTCTTATGAACTCACACAAATTCTACTTCTGGGTTCAAAACGTTCGGTTTATGTCACAGTATCAACCCATATAATGGTCCGCAATTTAGTAACACATGTTCTCGATTAATTGTTTTTCTACTTGGGAATTAAGTTACTTATGTTTTGTCTGATTCTAAATGAAATTAAACTGATGGGAACAGAATGAAACATGTCATTGTGTTCTTATCGGGTTTAGATCAGTTGCTTTATTTCAACCTATTGGACTAGAGCAGTTCATATCTACAAAACGACGGTGGTAAATAATTAATTTCCACTTTTCAATTTTTATCTTTCTACACGTGTAATGTGAAAAGGTTTTTCGTTATTTATCATTCCGTGTCTTTGTTTGCAGATATTCCCCAGCAGGATTTAGCAGTTAAGCACCATACAGTATTATTTTGAGGAACGAAAATGATTGCGGATTTGTACGCATATCTTACCAACCTACCACGATGGCATATTTTCGCAATATTCTTCGTAGGATACTTGTTCTACTATCTCCTGGAGGTGGTTAAAGTAAGTAATGCCATCGTTGCAGTATCGGAACTGATACTAGAATGCATTTTCGTAATTTCAGCGTCCAATCCTGGCGATCTCGGATGGACCGTACAAGAAGTACCTCCGCAAAAACATTCCAATACTGGGAATGAAGTTCTGGCCGACATTCTGGTGCGTGGAAAGTCGGGCTCAGACCGTGTTTGCCAGTATTATTCGGTCAAACACCATACCCGCAATAGAGTATCGCCGTGAGGTTCTAACGCTGAAAGATGGTGGTGAGGTTGCGTTGGACTGGCTGGAGTCGAACTGTGATAGTGAGTCTCCTCTGATTATCATTCTCCCTGGATTAACGGGTAGGTTCCGAGTGATTACGCTAAGCTTTCTCTAATCGATTAAATTTATGCAGGAGAATCACAAGCTGAGTACATCAAATGCCTGGTAATGGCAGCCAATCGTAACGGCATAAGGACGGTCGTGTTCAATAACCGCGGCCTTGGAGGACTGGCACTCAAAACTCCGAGACTGTACTGTGCATCCAACAGTGAAGATCTTTCGGAAGTGGTGAATCATGTTAAAAAAATGAATCCACATGTGAGAATTGGAGCCACTGGAATTTCGATGGGTGGTTTGATTTTGGGAAATTATTTGGCCAACTACAGCGATGAGTCCAAGTCGATTCTTACTGCAGCGAAAATAATCTCGGTACCGTGGGATGTTAACAAAGGTAAGCTAATAACACAAACGGTTTGTCGAAAATTATGCGCGAGTATTAAAAAAAACAGAAAGAGTAAAATTATTCGCCAGGCTACGATAAGTTTTTCGTTGTCTCGACGATGACGTACAATGATTGATAGAGCATGCTTCTCGTGCTTTACGGTCATTGCAGCTGTTGGTGATAACCCTTATCGCAAAAAGGTGGATTTAAATTTCGCGCTTTCAAGCTATCTGGAAGGTACAGTTTCTTTCGTTCTTGTAATTGTGTTTCTTCATTATATTAGGCGTTTAGACATCTTGGAATTTGAAAATAATTTCGAATTCTTAATTTTGATCATCTAATAATTACGCTTTTGAAATAAATATGAAACAGATGATACAGGAAGTGTCTTTATGTTTTTCATAAGGTGACTCAAAAATTTGCGGTTCGGAGAGTCGATCGTCACTCAATGGCCTTCCAACAACTGTCACTCTCTTTAAATTCTCTCTGCGAGAGGAGTGACTGACAATTGTGGTAACGGTGAATTAAATGCAATGAGATAATCCTCTGCTCACCAACGCACAGTGGCTCAAAACAGCGATTTGAGGTACTCAATACATTCAGGGGCGGCGAAACACTTTACGCCCGAGTGGGTAGAAGGTACAGGGTGAGGGGTCCATTAGTAAGGTTTTTTTCTCTTTTCGCAATGCACACGCTTACATTACATTCACATTAAATCACGTTCGTTTATGCAAATGGAATTGTGGTACATCGATGTTTTCAAATGTGTGTAGTGCGAGATACATGCGTTGCACATCGAAATTTTTTGAAATGGTTCAAAATTTCGAGTGGCTAATTACCCACTCAGTTATTTTCGAGTGGGTAGTACTACCCATACTACCCACGCTTTCCGCCGGCCCTGAATACATTGGAGTCAAAACTGTCCATGTTAGCGATTGCACATGTTCTACAATGTTTATGTGTGTAAAAGTGTCATCTTTGGGCAATTTTTTTTAAATTGATCGTAGTAGGCTACAGAGAATTTAATTTTTGAACCGAGATAGCGCTTGGTCGTCTTCGAGAAAGTGGTAGAGGAGAGTATTTTTAAAATTTTTGCAGAAGACATGTTGTCTCTATCACTCACAGTAAACGAGTTATGAGATGTTCTCTATGATGAACTCCTTCATTTCCTATTTCTTTTGTTTCTGATTTTTTGCGTTAACAATGTTCGAAGGTATTTTTTATCATCACAAAACACACAACTTTTCTGAAGAGACCAGATAGCTGTGAATGCTGTGTAAAGACTTATTGCTGATTTTGATTTTGTTTTGGCCTGTTTTCGAACCCGTGTAAGTTCAATATCGGCAAAAATTTTAATTATGCTATCAATTATACTGATAGGACCTACAAAACGAAGCTAACATTGTTTGTCCATAAGCACCCGTTCAGAAATTATACGCTGTTGAAAGTTTTATGTCTAGCCCTCCTGCAGTCGTGTGATTGGCTCACTGAACGAACAATTTCATCTCGGTCCGAATTATCATACACTCAGGCAAAAAATACAGCGAATTTCATACACTAAGGCAAAACGTATAGCGAAATTCATAAGATTTATTTTATGATGAATAGAAAAGTATCAAAACTATGTTTTCTTAAGATTAATATGACCGGTCGGTTCCGACCGAGGGGCGACTCACTCTAGTATTTTCGGTTCAGGCTAGAGATGGTCGGGTTCGGGTTTTTGGACCCGAAACCCGGACCCGACCCGAACCCGACGGGTTTCGGGTCGGGTTCGGGTTCTGTAAATTTAAGCTTCTCGGGTTCGGGTCGGGTTCCGGGTTTTCAAATTTGAAACTCTCGGGTTCGGGTCGGGCCCGGGTTCATGAAATCTTGGACTTTCGGGCTCGGGTCGGGTTCGGGTTTTTCAAATTAGAAATTATCGGGGTCGGGTCGGGTTCGGGTTTTGAACAAAACAACCCATCCATTTCATGACACTGTTTGCGTCTTTTTTGTAGTAGTGAATTATACTTCGTAATACGAATGGATGACACATATAACCGTACCAAATGTTAGCACCTCTGAATCGCTAGAATTCGTCGTATTTTCTGGTGCTCAAATATTGTATTTTTTTCATTCTTGCATAAAATTCCGTCTCTTCAGATTCACAAACTGCCTGAATTATTTAATTTTTTAAACGAACATTCATGAAAGATCATTCAACAAAACGTGTTTCACATCTAAAATCTCTTTGCGTATTATTTTTCATGATAATTAGTAATAAACCAAGTCAACAGGAATTTATCGGAAAATATCGGTTCAACTGTCTATAATGCAATATAAATTTCGACAGGTACTTTAAAAGCGATACTTAGGCCGCGGTGACTTTTTCTCTACGTAAACGGTTTTGTGGGGTACATTCGTACCCCAGAACTAAAATCGCTCTAGTATATCCAATTTTTATTAAATTTATAATTAAATTGCATAGTTTTATTCTAAAATCATTCGTAAAGTAACCTGTTTAAAAATATTCGTGTTTTGACTATTTAAGTATGTAATATTTCATTTTGTATAGAACAAGTCTTTAAAATATGTCAAAATTCCCTTGTTTCTTCATATTGCTATAACTCCGTTAGTTTCAAATCGATTTTGACCATTTATACGACGTTGTAAAGCTTATTAAATTTACTTTTGAACAATTTTTTTCAAAAACCGGTCAAAAAGTATATTTATTCCGATGCTTTTTTGAAAACCTAACGCCAACACAAACGTTAAAAATACAGCAATATGCAGTAACAGAGATCTCTATAATCTGAAGCATAAAATAACTTAGATACCCAATCATAGATCGTCCTAATGCTAATGATGGGACATCAAGAACACGTCAGAAAATGATTGATACCCTTCGATACAGGTTTGACAGTTCCAACCAGTAACGTGGGTGACGTCATGTAAACTGTCGAATGCGAATTGCCAATTGCCATAGCTTAATTTAATACATGTAATAAATTATACGAAACTGCCTTGCAGGAATGGTTTCTGATAAAAAATCAGAAATTTTGGTTAATTACGACGGGCAAGGTTGTTGGAAACTGTGACCATTAAGCTTTCTGTTTCCCCATGAGCTGGCCGCCGATTTAACTTAAATTCCGGTTAAGATATCAACGATTTATCAAGTTTCTCAGCACGTTACAAATTTGACGTTCAATAATAGTAAATATAAATGCGGATTCTACTCGGCAGTGATTTGTTTATCCATATATATATATATATATACAGATATAACTCAATGCGTATGGTGCTACTTCAGAGTCGAGTGATTCTACTATTCTTAGATGAGTCAAGGGTCCAGGTCGGGTGCCTAGAATTAAAAATCTTCGAGATCTTTGGTTGATTCTCCGTATTAGCAAGTTAGGTTCGGATCGGGTTTCTCAAATTTTAAATTTTCGGGTTCGGGTCGGGTTCGGGTTTTCAAATTTTAAAATTCTCGGGTCGGGTCGGGTTCGGGTTTTACAAAATTTTCATTCTCGGGTACGGGTCGGGTTCGGGTTTTTAAGTTTTAAAATGTTCGGGCTCGGGTCGGGTTCAGGTTTTTCAAATTTTATAATTTCGGGCTCGGGTCGGGTTCGGGTTTTTAAATTTTCATGCGCTCGGGTTCGGGTCGGGTTCGGGTTCGAAAAAATTGAAACCCGACCATCTCTAGTTCAGGCTAACGTATTGAGAGACGTATTTGTGTATTTTTCACGAAATGACACGTATTTTGTGTATTGATGAGTATTGGTTATTTCTTTCATAATTCTTACGTATTAGCGCATTAAAAACTTATTTGTGTATTGTTCACGAAATGCAATGTATTATGCGTATTGGTGAATTATTTCATAATTCTTATGGATTAGTGTACTTAAACGTACAATTGTATGCACGCATTGTATTTTTGTTGAATAATCAATTGAAACCGAATGTTACTGAATTTTGACGTTTAAATGTTATTGTAGAATGCAAGTAGAATAATTTCATAAACGCAAATAATAAAATTAGTACAAATGGAATTACTAGTGATTTTTCAAGATTAACGAACAATTAAGCATTATGCCAAATTTTATTATTTAGAGAATTAGAATTTCTAATTAGGCTTACCCAGTGGTAATTTTTGAGCAACGCGGTATTATATTTAATCACTGCAGTATTATCTAAATTTATTTCAAAAATTGAGATGCATCTCAGTAAAATTGAGATGCTCCTAAGTAAAATCAGCCGAAATTCCTACTGGTTGTACTAGACTCGGTTGCGTCACTAGAGCCTGAATTCTGGCAGAATCCAGCCGGAATTCCAACTGGACTTAGAGTTATGGCTGAACTCATTCCTGCAAGTTGATCGGAAGCGACTCGTAATTCGGATTCTTGTGTTTTGTATTATTTTTTATTATTTTAATTATAGAGGTTTTAACCTTAGGGTCATTCGCCTCTTTTCTGGTTAGAGTAATTTCTTGTGGAAAAATCTCTAACCCTATGTGCGGGGTTGGGAATCGAACCCAGGTGAGCTGCGTACAATCTTGTGTTTTGCATTCTCAATTCATCGAGCGTTGGTTTCGATTCTATTCCCCCAACGAGTGTTGATTTATAATGTAACCTGTATCTAAACAAAATGATCCATCGCAATGTAAACTTCGAACTTGCAAGATTTTAGAGCTTCACTATTTAGGGTAAACATTAAACATTGTTTATGTCGATAAAATGAGCGAATTCTTGATCAAAAATTTCCTACTGATGCTGGTAAGAAGTTTCGGATTTATTTATGTTCACGTCCCCTGGGAGTATTTTCAAATGTACGGGATGTTTATTTCCATTAAAGATTATGGGATTGTTCCTCTGAATCAAACTAACAAGAATTCTGATTGATTTCTGCCTACTTGTCATTCTAATGATTCACCGATTCTGAGTCCGTTTGCTGGGAGTCCCAATTCCGAGAAAAGTAAACAATCTAGCTTGAAAAAAACATACGCTATGTCATAATAAGAAATATACTGAATTAGTTTCATTTGGCATGAAATTAATGTAATATTTGTATGGCTTGTATCAACAGTGTATTACTTGACGAATTGGATTGTTATCGACGCATTGAAAAATATTTCCGGTAATAACGTATTTTTGTGTATTAGTGTATTTTCGACGTATTAAATGTATTAAGATGTATTGAAGCATTTCTCGTGTATTTTTTCAATTGGGTATTTTCAATTCACTTTGAATGGGGAATGAATTGCCCCTCGGTTCCGACAGCATGAAGTAACAAGTTACTTTACGCTTGTCCGGACATGCCGTAGACTCAGGTGATTCGCATTTCTAATGCCAAAAGACCCTGACTCCTACGGTAGCAGACAAAAAGTTAAGTCGCCGGTGAGCTCTAAGCTTGCATATATGATCCTTCCACGCTTTTCTAAACTTTCTCCCTTCAACACCTTGCTCTCCCTTGAGTACTATGGCTCTAAATATTGAAGAAATATACTTCACCTTCCAGTCCCTTGCTAATTAAATGCCGTAAAAACTGTTGACAAATTGACTCAATAGGTCGTTAACAAAAATGGTTAACAAAAAAAATGGTAAAATTAGTTACTTCGGTTTATTCTTTAAAGTTTCAGGCACTAATTTTCGTGAACGCACTGATTTGTAGTGATGTCAATATTGAGATAAAAGTGAAAATTTGAACGAATTGATGCTTTTTCAAAATGAATCTATTAAGAACAAACCTAAGTTGCATAAGTTCATTGGGAGAAACAGCCAAACAGTGCTTTTAAGGAACTGCTACTAACACATTGATATGTATATCGTACAAGCATATTGATAAATAGTGCCCTGAATTATGTTACTCCAACTTAACCGTTACACAAGGTTGAGAAAGAAAAATATTTTTTAAATATTGAATAAAAAATGATTCTGGAAATGGTAGTACCCCCTTAAGAAAAGTGAAGGTGCTACCCGGTCAGCGTGGCAAGCAGAAAGTTAGCAAAAGTTGAGCAAAGCGAAATTGATGCTGGCAGAGTTTCTGCGAGCATTTTGCGCGATTTGTGCGAGAATTCTGTCAACGAATTCGCTCAAATGCAACAACCGTTTCTGACAGAAGTGGTTAAACCAACCGATGCTGCTCACTTTTATCCAGAATCGAGCCAGAAATGGACGGCCAAGATCTCTGCACGCTTCCTGCCACATATTTGTCAGATGTTTTGGTCGATTCGTGCCAAATTCTGCCAGGTAGGAATTGCCAGGATCTTTGCACAGTTTATGTCCGAGTTATGCCAGGGTTTAGCTCGGTTCCTGTCAAAATTTTCCAGAAAACGCGAGCGAAACCGAGTTCGCCCTAGTTCAACTAACCCGACAGGATCAGACAGAAATCTGACAGGGCTGCCAAACCAAGATTTACAGAAATCTAGCAGAGCGGTCTCTGCCAGAAAATTTGCTCACTGGGTAGCCGATTTATAGGTTCAATCAAACTTCATGAAACTCAGCTGAAGACACTGAATCACAAAGACATCAATGAGAGCCAAAAAATACTTTTGTTCACCATTTTTCAGTTTGTGACCACGGTGCGGCGTCTCACCCGCACATGCGGCATCTCTCCCGCAATGACCTTTTTTTGTAAAATGTTCATGGAAATTTGGTTAAAAATTTTTTATTACAAAAACCATTTCACAGTATTTTAGAAATTTGTCGCAATTGGTAAAAATGATTTCATCAATTATTGAATGGTTTACTTTGATGCAGGATCGATTTTTAAAAATGTGCGGCATCTCTCCCCTAATTACCCTATGCTAGTCGTTAGAATTTCATACGAGCATCTTATGATTCTCATAAACATAAGAGAAAAGTATAATATCGTCTTATGATAATTCAAAGATGTCTTATGGAACATGAAATCATAGCAAACCGATTTGCAAAATAAATGCCGTTTCATATGATAATCTTAAGCTGACCCTACACGAGACAAGAATATTGTCAATAAAAATATTGTCAAGACTGCTTCAATAAGCGGACTCTACACGGGACAAGGATATTGTCAATAAAAATATTGTCAAGACTGCTTCAATACGTCAATCCCATTTAATTTCTACATGATCAATATTTTCAAGATACTCTTACACGATCAATATATTGATCATTAATCGATTTATTGACAATATTCCTGCACGTGTAGGGTCCGCTATACGTCAACCCCATTTGAATTCTACAGAATCAATATTTACAAAATGTCCTTACACGATCAATATATTGATCAATAATTGGTTTATTGTCAATATTTTTGCGCGTGTAGGGTCCGCTTTATGATCAGCGATGCCACATGTTTTTGTGAAATGTCTGTAGAAGAATAATTAAAATGTCTGTAAAAGTCTGTAGAGGGTTGTGTAAATCCTATTTACACTAGGTTATTACTTTAAAAGTGGCTTGAAATTAGCAAACTATTGTGAAGGAATCACTCGTATTCGAATCAAATTATTCTAGTATAATTTTGTTAAACACTGTTACTTTTTTAAAAGTCTGTAAATGTCTGATTACGTCTGTAGGAGACCATCAAAAGTCTGTAAAATACAGACATGTCTGTAAATCTGGCATCCCTGTTTATGATTTACATACGTGCTACTTCCCAGTTAAACTCATTCCGGAACCGGTTCGGATTTCTGAATGGAGTCATTATGGATTCCAAATCAAATGCAACAACCGATTCCGACTCAGAATCGGTTGTTGCATTTGATTTGGAATCCATAATGACTCCATTCAGGATTCCGAATCAAATTCCGAATGGTTTGACCGGGTTGTGGCTAAAAATTATACGATATTCCTATGAAATTCGCTGTATTTTTTGCCTGAGTGTAGGAATATTGACAAGTGTGAACTCTTTCATTTCTTCTGTAACTTGTCAGGATATCAATTCAGTACTGGTTGAAAAAATTAACGAAATAGACCCATATTTACTGTACAGTGCTTTGTATTAGCACAACAGGAAAAATTATCGGAACCTTATCCAACCTCCACATTTCCTTGTAGGCGATATCTGGCCCCATGAGTATCTTACAGATTAGGTTTGTTCCAGTACCAGGAGAAACTGGAAGTACTCCGGAGCAAACAGGGAGAAAATCGTTCCTGTACTATCTTCTTCTCTTTTTTCTTCTTCTGGCGGCAAACCGGAGTGAAAAGGAGCAAGAATTTTTTGCTCCGGAGCAACAGGGAGTAACTTCCATGTACTGGAACAAACCTATTGTTTTCCAATGGAACGGCTACTTCGATTATGGTGATTTGGTGTCGTCCCTTGTCATATCTGGGCGGTTGTGGTGTAGGAGTTGGCAAGCATGGGAAAAATCGCATCGTGAACCGATCGTTCGCGCTTCGCAAGCAAGCTTTCTTCAGTTGTGATGCATTCTGTTAGCTTCGAAAATGATACCTAGCAACCTGTCGTTACGGACACATTCGATTCAAAGCTATAACAACCAACGAAGAAGCACATCAGTTGTGTTTTAATTCTTTCCTTCCCCAACGCGGATGCCTTCGTTTGCGAAGCTCTTCTCGAGCGGTTCGCGGTTTGCATAGGATTTTCATTATGCAATTTTATTTCATTTTCATATTCGCACAATATAATTAATACTTGGAAAACCATATACCATTTTAAAACTAGCTGATAATCAATGGTTTGCAACAATGCACTGCTAACAAATAGGCCACAAGGAACTTCAGTAGATCAAATTGATAGTAGTGTATCACAAAACTACCCATAACGCGATCTGTCAGCAAAAAATCCAGTGCAAAAATAGGTACTATGTTTTAATCATGCATGAAGAAACCTTTGTGAGCTTCGCGAAGCTACGTGACAAACATTCATGAGCGAAGAATTGACGCTGCTCTTAAATTTTTTAAGCTTCACTTTTTATTCGCAGTTCACCCATCTAGTGACCTGCTCTGAAGTATTAGACTTCTCCCTTCGTGCGTTGATTATGGTTAATTAGTGAGCACAAAATTTTGACTACTTTGTGATCCACAGTTAGCAACAGTCGCGCGAGTAAACGAATTTTCTCATGTCTGGGAGTTGGTCCGATAGAATAGTGCGATCCTAGTATAGCTCAAAAAGGGAATTTTCCAGAACAGGCACAAGTAGATAACGGTAGTTCGGTACAATATCTTCCAAAAGATCATGTTCTGGCGCCCATTGCTGGTGCAAAATCTTAGTAACGCTGTTGTGACACTCGCTATAGGCTGCGTTGGCTAGTGCGCGGCAACCTACCATAATGTGCTCGATGCTCTCGAATGGCGTTTGATACATCCGGCATATATCCTTGACGTCTTGCTACCAAACATCCTGCCATTCATCGTCGGCATTATCATGACTTGGATGGCTATCATGTAGGCCTCAATCACTAAAACCTCGCATGAATCTCAGGTACGGTCTTCGCCTCCGCAGTCTGCAGATTGCAGTTAAGGTTGTACATTTTCAACAAAGTATACTTGCAATTGTGGCACCTGCGCTACTCATAGTGCATGGATGTTGACTATTGTTTGTCTCCCTTCATCCCGTGGCAATGTGAGTCTCTCCAGCGCCGACTGAGTATGGCGCATTCCTGCTTGTCTAAACGCTTTCTTCAATCTTCAATTCCCTGAAATCTTCCAGGTCAGTCCGGTTTTATTTGGTGACGCCGAAACTGTAGGTCAACAGGGGACAGCAAACATGTACATTGCTGTGACCTTATTCCCCGTGTCCAGGAAAGACTCAACACAATTGACTCGACTCAAGAACGCGTATGGACGGAAAATGATATCTTTGATGTTCGTAACCATGACGTAGTACCGCAAACTAAGACAGATTTCATTAAACGAATTATGTCGCAATGCACTTCGCATTCGCACTCCGTGGATTCTATTACGAATTACACTTGGAGAGATTTTTTCACCGATTTCCCAACAGAGAAATCCCCCATTGTGAGAAGGCGAGTGACTAAACCTATTCCGCTGATCACATATCCCGAGCGGACCCCTACATGCCAGTTCTGTAACCGGATTGCCTACTACGGGAAAAACATGCACCAAAGCAACTAGTCAAAACTCACTTACTTCAGATTACTCCAACAAGCCACCACTGACACTTTTTTTTATTTTATAATTCGTTTATTTGGCACGGCTCAAGGTGTTAGCTTCACGGAGCCGTGGGTCTTTTATATATTTACATGATGTAAACAATGAAAATAATAAACAATTAATGCTATGATCGATCCCGTACGCGCGACTTGCCATTGCGCGCGGAGATCCGTTTTCGTGTTGGGGAAATATTTGCATCCACGTCAACTATATCATGGGGGTCATTTGTATCTCTGTCGTCACATGTCCGGGTCATCATCGGGGTTACTGCCTTGATGTTCGCGATCAGGTGTTGTTCCTAACTTCTTTCCCTTTCGGGTCACGAGCGTGAACCCTCTGTCATTGCTAGTAGCTCCCATATTGCTGGAATTAGCTGTTGAGTTTGTGGTACTTGACGCGGCTTTCGCAGTTGTCATTATTGCTTGAACAGCAGCCACAAATTTGGCAAGCGTTTGTGGCTCAGGGAATGATATTGGAGACTGAGTGTTGGTATTTCTTTCTGTAGATGAGCTTTTCTTAGCGGTTTCTGGGCAGGGTTGTCCGTAATGTGCCGATTGTTCACAGAACTGGCACGTGTTAATTTGTCCTTGATATGTACATAGAGTTCGCTGTATAATGGTATCACCCCCTTCTGTTGTGTACTGCAGGGTAACGTAGGAGGGAATGGGTTGGTCTACCCGCATTCTCACCACAAAAACACCATTTGAAATACCTAGAAAGTAGTTCCTCCACGTATCCTCCGTAATGGATTCCACTTCTCCGAAATGCGACATGAATCTTTTAATGGCCACTTTGCAAGTACGTGGTGCCAAATCATGTAATTTAACTTCCACGTTTCCGTTATCCATATACACAGGGATCTTGATTTTTTGCGGTGTCACAATCCAGAACGTGTTTCAAGTTGTTTTGCGAAATGAATCTTTTTGCCTGGGCGAATTTGTTGAACGTTATCAGCACCGCATGTCTGACGTGCTCCAACTGGATGAAACTGACGTCTGAAAACCGAAGCTGCATTTTCTCCTTCAGCAAATGTTCCACATCACCAATACTCGGTCTTATGCGGAAGACCGGAAGTCAATGGCCACCGTGTTAGTCCGAAGAATCACATTTTGATGTCGAAACTCAGTCATCTTAATAGAATAATAGTAACGGTTCCATTTGTTCTTAAGACAAAGCACACAAGAAAAAAGCAACTGCTTGCGCTGGCTGGGTAGCAGCAGAGAGCACACTGGTATTGTGACTGATGCCTTTGGTGGAGACTGACCACTGACACTTAATTGTGAAGGGACAACGACTACGACAAGCGATTCCAAACCAACAACCAGCATCACTAATAAAGAAGCTAATACCGATGAAGACAGAGAAATCTATGATGACATGGATGTGAAAGATAACGCGAGAAAAGGCAGACCGAAGGACCCCCAAGCTGCGGTGGATAACGTAAATAATGCTCTGTCGCCAAGGAAGAGGATCTCAACACGGAGAAGCAGACTGCGTCAACAAGATCCGACAGACAGACAGAGTTTTTTACTTGCTTTGTAAAAATATCAAAGACCCACAGCTCACATATGTTAACGCTTTGAGCCGTGTTAAATGAAGCTATTAAGGGGTTAAAGCATTGTATAACACGAAAAGTAGGCATATTTCAGCAATTTTTCTAGACGCAATAAAGAGGTGAATCGAGATCTTGTCAAATGGGATTTATAATACTAGGGCTACTGCGCCCTAATTCATTTTAGCTCCTCTATTCATCCCGCCCATTTGAACAAATTAGTTAGAGCAGTATTTGCTATCTCTATTCAACGCATTAGCTCAAATGGTTGGATGAATAAAAATACGTGAGCATTTTACATTTTCCAGGCAAAAATTTTAGCTGTACTGCTTCTTAGGAATGAAGCAAAGATGATGATACCTAGTTATCCCTTCGATAATCGCGCTAGTCCACTGAGTGCACGCTGCTTTGAAAATCTAGCGAAATCCTCTTAGGCCACCAGTGGGTGCTCGTTCAGTGAGCCATTTGAGCGACTTCTGGAGGGGTAAATGCAATCCAGTCACTCTAAGTCGAGTTATCAACGAAATAGTGCGACATCCTGACTTTTTTCAAAGACATTTTGTCACAAGATGGCGGCCTTTTCCAGTTGATGGCTCTTTTTGGAAAGGGTCCACATATCGTTCGTTTTCAACCTAGAGCTCAAAACTAAAGTTTTTTCGATGTCTTCTAACAACAGCAGGCGACGTACGTGAGATTTTTTCGATATTCGACGAAATGGCGATGTTTTTAGTAAACAACCGCTGAAAATGTTATAAAAATCGCCACAAAATTGTCGGTTAAAAAAATAACCAATGAAAAAATAAAATCCTACTTACATCCCTGGAGAAATAAATTTTGAATATGCTGTAAAAATTTCAAAACGATCAAAAATCATTTGTTCGAGTTCGTTTTCGGCTTGCTCAAAAAATATGGTTTCAAAAAAATGCGGTTAAAGTTTTCATCACGCTCGAAGTGTATACACAAGAGGCGTTGCGGCTGAATTGAAAATTTGAACATTTAGACTAATAAAAAAGTTCGACAGTAATGTAACCCCTTGAAACGGCGATTATTCACGTTCAAAAACTCGGGTATCATTCCGACCGAAAAAATGAAACCTGATCCCTGTATGTTAGCTGTAGTTAGCTTGGAATCCTAGGTTAGAAGTATAATACTTCGAAAAGCGAATAGAATTGAGCACATACAATTCGTTCTCGAGTTATGTAAATCGCTACAAAGGCTTCGCGTATATATTGTACAAAGGATTGTTCAATCCTGAAACAGGTAGATAGTTTCAATAGGTTGGTTTTTTTCATGGGTTATGTTAATCACTCGTAAGATTTTTTGTATTTTCAAATTCAGCATGGTCGTTTCTTGTTCAAAACTCTTGAATTCATTTTCAGGATCAGATAGTATTGAACAGCCATACCTCAACAGTATGCTGGGTCGGCATCTGGCGGGAAGTTTGTGTCGCACGGTACGCAAATATGACATTCTCAGGCACGAGGACTTCGACTGGGACATGGATCAGGTTCTGCAGGTAAATGTTATGTGAAATGTTTCAAAGGATTGTCTAATTTAAACGCTTTTCTTTTTCCTTTCAATAGAGCAAAACCATCAAGGAGTTCGATTCCCACTTTACTTCGAAGCACTTTGGCTACAAGGATGTCGACAGCTATTACGCACAGGCTACGTTGCACAACAAGCTCCACAAAATTAAAGTGCCTTTGCTATGCCTGAGCGCAGCTGACGATCCGTTCCAGCCGCTGGATGCGATCCCCGTGAAGGCTGCAGCAAAATCATCTCATGTGGCGATTCTAATCACGGCCCGTGGTGGCCATATTGGATTCCTAGAGGGATGGTGGCCTGCCAATAAAGACCAGTACATGGGTCGGCTGTTTAGTCAGTTCTTCTCGGCTGCGCTGTTCGATCCGAATAATGAATTCTATCGCACCTCGCAACTGATGATGGAACTCAATTTGCAGGCATCGACATCGGTACCCACGACGCCGATTTCTCGATCATCCAGTCCTATACGGAAGAAATCCATTCCATTCTAATAGTGAGCAATTGTTGAAGATTTGAGGGAGGAATTGGGTTCTCTTATCAAATGCGATTTTTTGTGATACCGTTTAAAACGATGTGTGCAAATATTGTTACGTTTGAGTTATTGAATACCGTCAAAAACAGGAAATCCATAGTTTATGATATACGTAGACCAAATAGAACAATGATTTTATGCCTGTTGTTGTTTTGAAATGATAATAAAAGTTGTTGCGTAAGTTCACACGCAATCATGCAAGTATGACGTTTTCGAACATTGGTTATAGCACTAAATGTTATTGCATACATTTTGAAAAATGCAAATTCCGAAGCTTTAATGAATAGTCAATGTTTCGCATTGTTGCCTTCGTAACAAAATAGTAGTCATAATGCATTGGCATTCTCTGAGGCTGTTTTTAATATCAAAATTGATACTGCTATTTTTAAACGGAAACTCTAATAAATTGAATTATTTTAGATTTGCGCAGCAACATACAATTTATAAAACAATCAGTAGCGAGATAATTTCAAAACTGCACAAAGCAGATCTCCATCATCTTCGTTGGAATTACTTGAAAAGGAGACAGCACTAGCTAGACCAACGGGGTACCAAAGAAAATATATATCATTACTCATGGAAAACTCACTCTATAATAGAATATTGAGCCTATTTTCACCCTACTCCTATTATCTCAAACAATTTAAAGCCGTTGGTTGGAGAAGCGTATGACAGCTTTGTTCAACACATTAGATCAACTATTTAGTTAAAAACGACGTATAGAAGTTGAGTAATTAGAGGGTGCCCTCTCTAATAGGGTCAAAATAGGTCCATTATCCTACATATAGTAATATCAAATAGTTTTTATCACATATCATTGAAATTTCACTACTATAACCTGGGGTGAAAGTCGTTGCAATTTTGTTAGAACTGTTCGGATTTCATTCATTACTGCGCACGTCCCACCAACCTGGACTCCGCACTTTCAACGTGCGAGCAATCTTAAAACTGCGAGCTGTCCAAACACATGTATTGCAAGTAATAGAGATGGTGATTTCATAGACACACCAGTCGAATTAACCAGTCTATGAGAAGAATTTAGAAGAAGAATGGTAAGTGCTCAGTGTGGTTAGAATCCAGTTTTTAGTGACACAATATGCTTTGGGATATAATGAGCAATATTTACCATAACGAATAATTTATTCACAAATTGATGTACATATCAAACAGTAGAATTATTCAAAGTTTTAAAGCTCCAGGAACTCATTTCAAACGTATTAACATTGTTTCACCGTATAGTTTCAGGATTGTGCAGAACAAAAGCATTAAAAAGGAATGTTACTCTAGTGTATTTATTTGAAACGGCAATTCAATAAAATTCTTTTAGAGGTTGCCCCTATTCTCCCAAGTTAATGGCAATTTAAAGCTAATAGGTTTAAAGTGAACGGCAAATCGAAAAAAATATTTATAAAGTGAACAATACAGAATATCTAGAATCGTTTGTCGTGGTTTAATTCTTAATAGCCAATACCAGCGCCGAGCCTATTTTATCTACCCGTGAACGTTTCACCCGAAAAGAACAATAAACATACTTATAAGTAGGATTTATAATAAGCTTTTCGCACGAAACTACTATTCAGTTTTACGAAAGTTAAGTATATATTTATTACATAGCATTGAACATCAATAATCAAATCTAATTACTGCATGAAGAGGAGTAAACGCAAACATGCCGAAAAAATCGGGTCAATTTCAATTTCGACAAAAGGTTTTGACCGCTAAATATAGTAACTGGCTTAGGTATACCAAGATCGATCGCATCCGTAAATATCAAATTGAGTTATCACAGTTCGAATTCACCCCAGTGAACCGCAATCAAAACAAACCAAGAAAGCTTAGATACAATGTGAATCGGGTTAGTGTTCAAATTAAATTATTGTTTATTTGGTATTCCGCAAATTCAAAAGTTTTCTCTGTAACTGACGTTAACAATACAACCGTAATATTCCGTTTTTTCGAATTTTAATGATATAAATAAAAATTGTGCGCAACACACGTCCTGCCGAAAAGGTATATTGCAGTTAATACTATTGATCAAGAAACCTTTCCCATGATATTTGCTTCTCATTTTTCATCGAAAGCCCTTCAAAAAAAATCCGAAAAATTACTTTGTCTAAAATGGGTTCGTGTATGTCGCTAAATGACGGCGGTGGTTGAGTGGTAAGCGTGGCCGTCACCCATCCCAGTCAGCCTGGGCTCAATCTCAGCCGAGGTCGTTGAGATTAGAACAATCTGTGGTCACGTCTTCCTTTGTAAGGGAAGTAAAGAAGTTGGTCCCCGGTCCATGAGTTGATGGGTCAATATCTAGTTACTAACAAATATTCTCCTCCCGTGATACTTGCGGACTGCGCAGTAGTATATACGACCTCTAGCATAAGCAAGTATCGGACTATCATTCCTTCCCTTTACTTCCGTGATCTACGTTTGGGCCTGGTCAGTGTCGGTATTGATCAATAAACACTAGGATTACCAGGAGTTGCACATCGAAAGGTGTTTCGCTACTCCCAAGCATAATTATCTCCTGATTACCTTAAGGTTGCACAGAGAAAGCGTAAAATTCGCAAACGAAAAAAGCAGTTTTTTTCCACACCGTATGTCAGATCTTCATAAAAATCAATCAGCAGTACTGTAACAACATTCTACATACGCTGATTGATTTTTATGAAGATCTGACATACGGTGTGGAAAAAACTGCTTTTTTCGTTTGCGAATTTTACCCTTTCTCTGTGCAACCTTAACTTCAGCTAGTCCAGATCGATAACGGAGTAGCAGCCAGGGGTGGTCGCACAAACTCAAGCTTAAAGCTGAAATGGGTTAGTGAATGTCGCTATATAACATAGGGTGGCAGTTATTTTTGTAATTTTAGGATTTTGTCTATCGTCCGCAAAAAAAATCAATGAAAGTATCAAAAAGTTGTGCAAATTAACGTGTTTCTTCGCAGTCAGAAGGACCTTGACTAAACCCCTAGTCCCTGGTCAAGCCACGGGGACCGTCGGGGGTGGGCATTAAACGCCTCTTTTATCTCGGCTAATTCGAGCTTGAGAGGCTATTCTGTCAAGCTCGGCTCAGGGACACCAACCAGAAACACTTCAATTTAATTATCTATATTTAATACCAACAATGTGGGACGGGACCTGCGGAAAGAAAAAAAACGCGTGTCAAATTGATTCAGCACGCAAATGTCAGATTGAACCGGCTGTCCTCAGAGTGATTAATATGGGGAGTATTCTATTTGAAATTAAGTAAATGCTAACTTTTTTTTTCAAATATTTCAATAAATTAATCATTAGATCAATAATGATAGTGGAGATGATAGTGCTTTCATTAATTTCGAGATCGTTAATTCTTGTGAACTTCTCCCACTGTTCTCACAAATCGGGATTCACCGGAAAATGGTGAAAAGTCATCTCCGGATTTTTCGCTTTAATACGACCGCAATTTTTGACCTTGCACTTCATGATAATGGATTCACAAAAAAAATTGAAAGTTCAATTCTTGTTTGTTCTTTAAAAAAGTCATGTCATTTCTTGAACTACACCAAGTATTAGTGTGTGTGAATCGAAAAAGTAAGATATAACAAACAAAAAGAAAGAATAAGAAAACACGAATCCGCAGGTCCCGTCCCAGCCAACAATGTTTATAGTGTGTGTGTGTGGGTTTGGGTATGGATGGCCGGCCGGCGATGACGCGATCTGCTGCTGGTTGGGTTTTCTGGAACGATGGTCTCTCGCAATTGTTCGTCGGGTGGGAGGACCGATGATCGGTATCGACGCTATGTTGCATCTTCGGTGGGTGTCTGGTATCTCGGGCGCTCAACGATGCTCAGCCAAGGTGCCGGTGCTATTTTACATCGGGGTTATATTTGGTGGTTGATGGGGTTTTTAGGATCGGTGTGGTTTTATGAATGGTCACATGGATTGATAGGGCTTCACCCCAAGCAACCAGAAGTTCGGATAATACTTAAAAAGCACACTTTAAAGTTCACTTAAATTTCGTAGCGAACTTTCAAGCTGCTTAAGCTTTAATGGAGCTTGAAAGTTGCTTAAACCGCTATTAGAACATAAAACGTATTGCAAAATTACTTAAAACGGGAAGCTTATGCAGCTCCATTATACGAACTTTTGGTTGCTTGGGACTGGTGGGTATACGGCGTTCGAATTGGGTAACCGATCCACGTGGATTGTATCGGTGAAGAAAAGATGGTTTCTTGTTCGGATTGCGGTTTCTCGCTTGGTCGGCTGTTCACCATGTGCCGTTTTGCTAATGCAATCTAATAGGTCCTGTTCAGGATAGAAATGGACTAGATATAGCCACAACGATTATCATCTGTTCTGTCATACCTGATTCAACTGTGCGCAAAAATTAATATCCACTTTAAAATTGCAATACTCTTACTTAACGTGTCTTCTGATACACTAGCTATTTACTACAATTTACAAATCAGTATGTGCACATAGACAGTTCAAAAGGAATGAGCCTTTCGCCGTCTAGAGTAAGTAGCAAAACCTTCATACCATTTTCGCTCTTTTCTTCTTGTTTTGCATATTCTTCTCCCATTTTCTCTCTTTTCCGGCAGGTCCGCCAATTAGTTTAGGCGTTGTGTATAGAAATGAAAGTGCTTTAACAAATAATGTTGTATAATTTTTGGAGAGACAGTTAACCATGTTTGTCGTAGTGGAGTTTTATTAATTTATTATTCCCTTTTCTTATAATTTCTTGTATGTACACTATTTAATCTGACTAAATTATATTTATTCTGTGCACATAACATTTACATAACTTTTACATACATATCAAGTTCATATTATCAAATTCTGTTTATGCATACCTATATAGAAAATACTCGCACACATAAGCTTGCAACGAACAATAGTATGGCCTGTACTACTCTCACTCTCACGCTCTTTATGCTCATCTACTGATCCAATAGGGCAAACTACCCAAATGGCAACAAACGAGAAACTTAATCATAACAATTGCTTGAAATCGATTGAAGTTTCACATGGATATATATTGACGCATGTTTTATTTGAAAATTCAACTTTTATCAAAATGTTCGAAAACTTTGAGCACATTATGCAGTTTAGAAAAATTGCCATACTGGGTGAACTTCAAAGAGGAACAAACAGCCCCGTGAAAACTGTTTGGTGCCTGAAGCTGCCACCAAGTGCCAGTAGCGCTAGCTACGCTTCAAATGTTCAAGGTTATTATTATTATTATTATTATTATTTATTGGGCTTTAACCACACAGGGTCATTCGCCGTCAGAAAGGAGATAGTTGTAATACATATCACTGATTTAGTTTTTCTTCTTTGAGATCAATTGGCTATTGAATTGATGAGGTGTTGAGCTCCGGAATGGAGGCAGCTTGCCAGGGCCGAGGGAGAGCCTCCCCAGCTGCAGCGCCCGGTTTTGGCATGTCAGTGGACCCACTGAACGATGGTGGTGGGTGACTTGCTTATTTGCGGTTAGACGAGAGACCTCCCCAGCATCCGGTTTGGATGTGGCGGGAGGCCCGTTGAGCGTTCCTGATTGATGAGTTGGCAGATTGTCGCTGTCGAAGGGCCGCTGGAGAACCTCCTCAGCACCCGGTCCGGGTGTGGCGAAGGGCCCCACTGGGCGTTAATAGCAATTGGGCTGATGAATTGCGGTTGTAGAAGGGCCGCGGGAGAACCTCCCCAGCACCCGGTCCGGGCGGTGGCTGAGGGCCCACTGGGCGGTGGTGGTAGTTGGGTTGACGGGTTGCCATTGTAGAAGGGCCGCGAGAGAACCTCCCCAGCACCCGGTCCAAGTGTGGCGGAGGGCCCGCAGGGCGGTGGTAGTAATAGTGCTGACGGATTGCAGTTGTAGAAGGGCCGCGGGAGAACCTCCCCAGCACCCGGTCCTGGCGGTGGCGGAGGGCCCGCTGGGCGGTGGTGGTAGTTGGGCTGACGGGTTGCCATTGTAGAAGGGCCGCGGGAGAACCTCCCCAGCACCCGGTCCGAGTGTGGCGGAGGGCCCGCAGGGCGGTGGTAGTAATAGTGCTGACGGATTGCAGTTGTAGAAGGGCCGCGGGAGAACCTCCCCAGCACCCGGTCCGAGTGTGGCGGAGGGCCCGCTGGACGGTGGTAGTAATTGGGCTGGCAGATTGCGGTTGTAGGAGAGCCGCGGGAAAACCTCCCCAGCACCCGGTCCGGGCGGTGGCGGAGGGCCCGCTGGGCGGTGGTAGTAGTTGGGCTGACGGGTTGCCATTGTAGAAGGGCCGCGGGAGAACCTCCCCAGCACCCGGTCCGGGTGTGGCGGAGGGCCCGCTGGGCGGTGGTAGTAGTTGGTCTGACGGATTGCGGTTGTAGAAGGGCCGCGGGAGAACCTCCCCGGCACCCGGTCCGGGTGTGGCGGAGGGCCCGCTGAGCAGTAGTGGTAGTGGTTGCAGTAGAGGATGGTGTGGAGTTGGCCGGTTCGCGGTCTGTCTCAGATGGATTCGAAAAGATTGGCATCTTTCAGGAAGGCAAGTAGTGCCTCTTCGTGCACTGGGTCGTTTGCCAGTGTTTCTCGAATCGAGGAGGGCAAGTTGTGATGTCGTCGTAGGTTGTCGAACTCCCTGCAGTTTATTAGTAGATGCTCCACCGTGAGTCTAGTGCTGCAAGATGTACATATTGGAGGATCGACGCGGGTAATGGTGTGGGCATGGGTGAGCCTCGTATGACCCACGCGGAGGCGGGATAGCGCTCTTTGTTCGACTCGGTTTTCGCGGTCTGTCCACTTTTCGAGGTCTCCCTTTACCTTTTGAGGGTAGCCTCGGAGAGTCCTCCAGTGAGTGATGAAGTGCTCAGAGGTCTTCGCCTTGAATTCCCTGATGATGTCGGATGACGGTACCTCATTAGAGAACAGGGCGCGAGAGCGCCGGCCGAGCGCGGCCAAGTGGTCAGCATCCTCGTTACCGCGGATTCCGCTGTGTCCGGGTACCCAGCATATGGTAGTTAATGAGTCACAGGATTGTTCTATGGCTTGGACATAGGGGTGCTTGGACTCCCCTGATTCCAGCGCTTTGATGACTGAGAGGGAATCGGAGAAGATCACTGTGGGTGTGTCTTCAGGTTTGTTGGTCACCGCAATGACGATGGCGGCGGCTTCCGCGGAGAACACGGAACACACGGAGAGTAGACGACGGGCAAGGCCCGCTCCGATTCCGCTCACACCCGCGCCCACCTCCTCGCCAAGTTTCGAGCCGTCGGTGTAGATGTGCAGATGGTTTGAGTATTTTTGATCGACCATCTGTAGGAATTTGGCTCTGGCAGCCCGGGGAGGATCTCCTGCTCTGGTGGATACAGCCAGACTGATGTCTATGTTTGGGCCGCGCTCGTGCCATGCGCGGTTGTTGACCCGATGTAGCTGGGCGACTGTGGGAAGAGGGGCATTGGCAAACATGGTGTGTATGCTCTTAGCTGTCTGTAGTAGATGGCATTCATCGCCCGATGTTTTTTCTAGGAACCCCATGGCTCGTCTTAGAACGGCTACTGCCACTGCCCACCGACAGGGAAGGACGCCGGTTTCCACGCAGGCAGCTTCGGCGGGGGTGCTTGGCAGCAGGTTTGAGGCTGATCTGATTGCTCCGTGATACAGCGGTGCGAGGGTATCGATTAAACCCTCCCAGTTACGACTGGTTATTTCAAGGCCATAGAACAGACGACTGTGGATGAGGGCCTGGCTGATGTTAAGTGCGCTTTGCCTGTTCCACCTTGGGTGTCTCGAGCTGATGGTGCGGACAAGACGTTTCCTGCTTTCGCAATCCTTTTTCACCCGTCGAAAGTGTGGAAGGAAAGTCATCTTACGGTCGATTATCACGCCAAGGATTTTTGGCTCTTTACGGAATGGTATTACTGTTCCGGCGAGTTTGACCGGCCGGTCGGTGGCTAAGTGGTAAGAGTTGCAACAGTGTGAAATAGCGCATTTTGGGGCGGAGATGCTGAAACCGACCGAGTTGGCCCACCGACCAACGGCGTTTACGGCAGCCTGCAGCTTCAGTCTGGTGCGGCCGGTCGTTTTCCCGATCGCTACAAGAATCACGTCGTCTGCGTAGATGAATACGAATATGCCTTTCGGGAGCGTGGCAAAGAGGGAGTTCATGCTGACTAGGAATAGTGTAACTGCCAGCGCCGATCCTTGGGGTACCCCGTTTGCCTCCCAAAATAGGTCCGATTGGTTTCCACCGATACCCACCCTGAAGCTTCGATCACTAAGGTATTGTTTTATGAAGCAGCCGAGGTTTCCGCGGATGCCCCATTGATGTAGCTGGCGAAGCACTCCTTCGCGCCATACCGTGTTGTATGCTTTGGCGAGATCAAGGATGGCAATGTCCGCATGGAGGTCGTTGGCTATGGCGTCGCTTAAAGTTTCGCCGAGGCAGCCTAAATGAACGCTTGTACCGAGTCCCTTTCGGAAAGCGAACTGCCGACGATCAAGAAGATCTTGTTCCTCGAGGAGGGTTAACAGGCGTCTGTTCACCATTTTTTCCATCGTTTTCCCAATGCAGGGGAGGAGACTGATGGGTCGGAAGTCATTCGGGCTTCTGGTTCCTTCGCATTTCTTCGGGATGGGGATCATGAGGGCGGTTCTCCAGTTGTCTGGTAGAGGCTCGCCTCCCCAGATCCTGTTGAATCCGTCTAGTAGCGCTCGCTTGGCAACTGGAGGTAGATGTCTTAACAGGGGATAACCGACGTCGTCGAGTCCGGCAGAGTTGCCTTTTGCTGTGCTTAGTGCAGTGGCAAGTTCCACCCCGGAGAAAGGTATGTTGTAATTTTGACTCGCATCTGGCGTGAAGATTGTAGGAGTAGCTTCTGTGGCCGTCTTCGTTTTGAGAAAGGAGGGTGGGAGGGAAGAGTCCCCCGAGATCAATGCGAAGTGCTTCCCGATTTCGTTTGCAATTTCGGAAGGTTCAACTGTCGTGGTACCATTGAGCGATAGTGCAAAACCGTTTTGTCTTCTTTTGCCACTAAGGGCATTTACCCTTCTCCACAGTTCCGCGGTCGACGATTCGGAACTTATCCCGCCAAGGAAGGCTGTCCAGCTGGCCTCCTTGGCTTTCGCGATGGCTTGCCTGGCCTGATTCCTAAAATGTCGAAAAACCGCCGATCGCTCATCCCATTGATGATGGTCAGGGGGAGTATTTTTAAGAGCTCGAAGAGCTTTTCGTCGTTCTTTAATTGCCTTAGCTACTTCTGGGTTCCACCAGTGAACCGACCGGTTTGGTGGTGCTCCGCTAGTTCGCGGGATGCATGATTTTGCGGCCTGAGTGATAACTTCTACGAGTTCCTCTGGGGAGTAATTGCGGTCTCGATCGAGGGCGTCCGAAATGTTGTCTTCGTAGGTGGGCCAATCCGCTCGATCGTAGATCCAACGGCGGCGTCGCGACGTTAATGGGGGCAATCGACCATGAGAGATTGTGATAGGAAGATGATCACTGTTCCCGATGTCGGCTAGGACCGACCATCCGCAGGCTCCGGCGATGGAGCTAGAGCATATAGTTAAGTCTATGGCGGATGTGGCTCGGCCCCGGAGAAAGGTTATACTGCCATCGTCTAGCGTCACGGCATCGCTATCTTCAACTGCGTCGATAATGGCGTTGCCACGATGGCAACACCTTTTTGATCCCCACACTGTGTGATGCGCGTTGAAGTCACCCATTAGTATGAACGGGGTCTGCAGTTGCTTGAACAGATTCCGCAATTTGTTTCCGACGTCTTTTACTTCTTGGGGGATATATATGGATGCCACCGTGCATTTTATGGGAAAGTTGATCTTTCTGGCGACGACGATCAGGTCGGTGTCCAGTTTTACCAGCTCGGACGGAAGGTCAGCTCTGGTTCCTAGGCCGACCGTCTGGTAGATGTTCGATCCTTTAGCTGAATCCCAGGTGTAACGGTGCCCGAACCACGGTGATGGATCCGTGTCACCTTTTATGTGTGTCTCTTGGATAGCGAGACAGATGGGCGCTGAGCGAGCAATCATGTGTTGGAGGTCACCTAGGTTTGTTCTCAGGCCGTTGGTGTTCCACTGGATGGCCAAGGTGTAGTTTGTTCGTACGGGTAGAGGGTCAGAGCTATGGTTGGGACCACGATTCCTCGCCGGTCGACTACTGGGTCTTGTCGAAGTTGGTAGAACGGGCGGTGGGGGGACCGCCGGTGTTTTGCTTATCGGGAGCGTTTGGCCTGTTTGTGCTTTTGTGGAAAGGGTAGAGGCGACAGCAATTGGGATCTGGTGAGTTATAGTATGGTGGGAACTTACCCGGGAGGGACCCGGGTTCCCCGCGCCGGCAACCGTCGGGGACTCTTCGGATGTCTCCGGCACTTCCCGAGTCGGGGGCGGCGCGGGGAGGTGGGCTTTTTTGATGCACGATGAGCAAGTTGTGTTGTAGGTGGATTGAAGTCTGTTGCTTTCTTTGGTAACGCTGGCGTTCTGCAATGATGCGGCTGATTTTGTACCGTGGGACTCTGTAGAGGAGAAGAGTGCGACAGATGGATCCGTTCGGGTTATGGGGTTGGTAGAGCTTACCCGAGGAAGCCCCGGGTTCCCCGCGCCGGCAACCGTCGGGGACTCATCGGATGTTTCCGGCACCTCCCGAGTCGGGGGCGGCGCGAGGAGGGGGGCTTTTTTGATGTATGCGTTTTTGTTGTTATTGCTGATCTGGTGTGAATCCAAACAAACGGATTCTGCTGACGAACTAGTGGAACAGGTGTTGATGTTCCGTTGCGGCTCGTTCGAATCGCTGTTCCCGTAGTGAAACCGTACTGGGTGCCACGAGCATCCGGCTATAGGGCTTGGGTGGCGGGGATAACGGTTGATGTTGCTGTGGTCTAGGGTTTTGGGGGTGGAGTCCAAGTTGTTGAGTTCTTTGTGTGCTATTGATCGTGTTGGCGTGTCGGGCGAGTGATTGTAGTTCAGGGTATCGATGGTTGACGGCTGGGTGCCGTCTGGTAGGTGTTGGCTGGAAGGGTTTAGGGACAGTCGGTTGTTTGCTGTTGCATTTAGTCTAAAAGTACTTGCCTGGGTAAAACCCGGGCCCGCGTCAACAGCCGCCGGGGGTGCATCGGGAGGACCCGGAACGTCCCCGGTCGGGGTCGACGCGGGAGGGTTGTTTGTTTTGTTTCGGCTGTTGAATTTAATTGCTTTTGTTGTTTGCTGACTGCCGGGTTAGGCGTTTGCGAGCTGTTGTGTTTATTCCGAGATGGTGAATGGGTTGTCAGGGTCCGATGAGGGTACCTGATTTAGGTTATTCAGTGATGCTGTTGAGCTGGAGCGGGACCAAGACATTGCGGAGTCATTGTTGGGTGTTAGCAGAGTCATGTCGGGAGTTGCTTTGGAGTTGGGGCTTCTGGATTTATCAGTGCCACTTTTTCGGGAGTCTTTTTCTTTTTGGCGATTGGATCTTCTAGGTTCGGACAGGCTGAATGGGCCGATAGAAGTACCCGCTACGGAGGTTGGTTCAATAAACTTGCCCTTTTTGGCTTTCGTTCCCGTAAAAGCGTTTTCGTTGGTGTTCTCCGAGAAGTGAGCGGACTGATGTTTGTAGAGCTCGGTTACAGCTTGTCGGAGTTTGGCTATTTCGGCGGAGGCTGCTTGCAGCTGTTTGGCCTGCTTGGCACAGTGTTCCTTAAGAATATTGATTACCTGGTCTTTATTGTCTTCCGCGCTTTGAGCTTTGCTTTCCTTCAGGGTTGCTAGTTCTTTTTGTAGCTGGGCTATGATTGTGTCCTTTTCGTCGTCCTTGGTGTTTCCTTTGATGGTACTGGCATAGGTTGGGATTTGCGATCGTTTGGTTATTAGGGCTCTGGCTTCGGGATAAGTGATGTTGTTGTCGATTTTTGCTTTGGTGATCATTTCCTCCTCAATGAATTTGGGACACTCCCGGCTACGTGTCGGGTGTCCTTGTCCGCAGTTGATACAGAGGCTTGGGTTGACACAGGGGTTTTCCTTTGATGTTTCGTGTTGTTGGCTGCAGTTCAGGCAGGCGGCGGGGTTGGGGCAGAAACGACTGCCGTGCCCGAAGTGCCCGCACTTGAAGCACATCATCGGCAGTGGGTAGTACGGGCGAATACTGGTGCGCAGTAGACCAATATACACGTGCTCCGGAAGGATGGAACCAGAGAATGATAGGATAACCAGTGGTGTGTTGGTCGGTTTTTTGTCGACCATTTTTGTAATTCTCCGAACGTTCGTGACCCCCTGAGTCTTCAGCTCTTCCAGAAGTCTAGCTTCTTCTACGTCTTTTGTGTCGGGATCGTAGATAACGCCTTGTACTATGTTGAGTGTTGGGTGGGGGATGATCTCCACCTTTTGGCCGCCTATTAGCTGGTTCATTTTCTGTAGTGCTATATAGGTTTTCTTGGATCGGGTTCTCAATACGTATCTGTATCCCTTTGCCTCTTTTGTTGCGCTCACCAGGTTTCTGGGGTCAGTCTCCAGCACTGCCTGTACCGATTTCAGGATAAGAAAGGGATCGGCGGGGAGACGTTGTTCCGTGTTTCCTGGCTCGTCGATTGCCCTTAATAGTAGGGTCTGTTGGTCGATTATGTCCCCGGAGTTCATGTAGCCGGGGAGAGATCGACTAAGGGGTGGTTCCCCGCCCCAATCGGGGGGAGGAGGGCGCGGCATTTTGTTATTGTTGGTGGGGTTCGTCACAAAACTCTCGTACAAGTCACTACACACGCGAGTACCGGTTCGACTCGAGGGTTCGCAGCTTCACACTCATACAAATCGCCGACGGTCGGCAATTTAATGGGGGCGCAAGTTTTTAACTAAGTTTGAAAATTCGATTTGGTGGAGACGCAAGTTTTTCACTTAGTTTGAATATTTGGTTTGGTGGAGGCGCGGTCGCGTTTATCGATTTGTAGTTGAAGTTTCGGTGGAGGCGCGAGTTGTTTACCTACTTGTGAGTCTGCGCTCCTGTTACCTGGTACAACTTTCGATGTCCAATTTTCTCGCGGAAATGCCGTAGTAGGCTTGGAATTTTGCTAAATTGGGTCGGGAGTGACCCTTTGGCGGCTCCGCGGCCCCTTGGGGTGGGACGGACCCGTAGGGAAGCGACTTTCGCTGCACTTGATATTCGCACTACTGATCGGGAGAATTAACACTGCACTCGCGAGAACTATCGCTGGGAGAGCGAAATACGATTGGAGCCGGATGGCTGAGGCCGAGATTGAAAGAAAGATCCGGGTGGCGTAGGCCGAGCACTTATTTTCCAGGCAATCACGGGCCAGAACGAGAAAAAGGTAAACTCAACCGATCACTCCGAGTGATTGGTACGATCTGATGTTCAAGGTCTGTTCACATGAACTGTACGACACTGTTTAAAAGTTGGATTCAAAACAAATCACAATATATGAGAAATCACGCTTTCTCTTTCATCGCTGTTCCTCCACCAAATCCGAACGCTTTTATCACCTCAGTGCCAGTTAAGCACATCAAAATGAAGTTTGTTTGTATTTGATAAGTTTCAGGTCGAGTTAACAACATTGGCTCCTAGTGATGTGAACGTTGCTTAAAGCGCGTTCGCTGTCATTTTGACAACTATCCGAGCCAGGAAGCCAGCTTATGTTGGCTTCACTCATTTTTCAAGGTAACGTCAAAACATTCACCCTCTTGGGAGCAAAACAAAATTTATTCGGGCATGAAGCTCGTCGCGCTAAATGAGAAATTTAGTTTGTTTACCTAGTAACTCATTCGTTCGGTGCAGCGCATTCATTCCGATATTTTATTTTTCAATAGTAAACTAAATGTTGATTCTATGCTGACTCTGAGGGGGATTATCGAGAAATAATACACCGGACATAGATTCCGTAGTTTACTTATGTTCTAAAATGTAATTTCGTTTTAATGGTATTGCTTCATACGTATCCAGCTTTCTACGTGCCATAATGGCGGTCAAAATTGTTCAGTTCGTAGTACGTTTAATTGCCCTTTTTGACAATAATCGTTTACGCCAGCTTGACAGCAAAGCACAGTTGAAGATGTCGGACGTTCATTGAATAAACATCCAATGCATTGGACTAACGTAGGATGATTTAATCTCACTGGGCGGTTGACGTAAACAATTATGGGCAATTAAACGTATTACGAACTGAACAATTTAGACCGCCATTATGGCACGTAAAAAGCTGGATATAATCAATTGAATTTACATTTAAATACCTTCAGAAAAGTGTTCGAGTATCTCCAGTCCAGTTGTAATTCATTCGCCTGATGCCGTTAGTACGTTGGAATTGTAACCTTTTTTCATACCGTATATTCACGTATACACTTATGTACGTATACATATATTTATGTTCTTTACACAACACTTAAGTATATGGCAATCACATAGAATGTATGTATTGCATACTTGAAAGTCATTGGTATCTTATTTAAAATTCATCAATGTAGGAAGGAATGTTATTTGGTGCACATGAATCTAATGTGATTGGTCAGTTTTAATATTTAAGTGTTTTTTCACTTAAAATTTATATGATTTTTTGGTTCAGTGTAAATATATGGAGCATTCGTGTCTTTAGCTATGTTATTAGCATAGCATAGCGTAGCAAAAACGATCGCACTAATCATGGGTGGCTGATACAATGAGTTTTTTTTTTAGTTCATTGCACACCTGGCCATGTCCTTACGATCGCTAGAGGGAAGGAAATGTTAGTTGAATACCTACTTAAGAAGATGCGGGAAACCCACGCAATCTTCATAGGTATTACGGATGTTAGATTTTGTTAGTAGGGAAGGACAGCGGGGTGTGGATTATTCATGTGCATATAGTGTATATATTTGATTTCCATATATTGGCATATTATATTGGGTGGATCTTGCCAGATTGTTTATAGCTTTTATTATTCCTTCTATCTTGTCTTCCTTCTTACGGGTGCTCTTAATTGTTATTGATCTTTTCCTCGAGCATTTGTTTTGGAGCCAGAACAATGTTTTTCATATCGTGATGAGGACAACTTTCGCTTATTTTGTGATATCCTGCCATCTGAGATGATAATAAAGTTAATTCCTTGTATATGAATATTCTATTCTAATAATCAATTGGGGCTGCCTGCCGATTTTAGCCAAAATGCTAACGATGTGACCATCAAGAATACGTCAGACAGCCACAATTGACCCCCCTCGACATCAGTTTGACCTTACCAAGCCGTAACGTGGGTGGCGTTGTGAGAGCTGTCGAATAGGATTTGAGAACAGTTTGAAACAACATCTGATGCTGTTCCAAATGTTTATGATCGTGACACCAAATACAAATATGTTAATGCGGAATGCTCTAATGATTTTTCGAGGACTCGTTTTAAGCTACCCTGTACCTGGAAAGATACAGTGTCAAAGTGACAGTGTACTTTGATGAAATAATGCCAAAACTGGCATCGCTGAAAACCAAAAAATGAGTTTCCATAGATACTGTTTATTATGCTGAAAATCTAAAGAGCATAAGCGAAACAGATCTATTTCTTTTAAATTTTTTAAAAAATGAATCCCTTTAATATTATTTTAAGGCACCTACTCTTGAAGTCGACATGCGCTATTTGTAAACCTGTAGCAGGAGTTTCTACGCTATTTTGTCTCAATTTTAAACTATTGATTTCTTGGAGTTTTCCAAAAGGTTCAATTTCCTGGTGGTGGAAAAATCATTCGCTACTCGTTGAGCTCCTATCTGATGCTATCTGTTTTCAGCACAGACACTTAGACTCGATAGACAGGGAAAAAAAATTTGAATGCATTAACGGTGAAGGCATGGCAAGACATGAATTTTAAACTAAATAGAACACACGCTAAAACTGCTGTTGGGGACAGCAAGTTCTAGTTTTAAAATTAGTATAAAACTGAAACATGCGTAAACTTGCTCTGAAGAGTCCAACGTTCGCACCTTTACTTCTTTTGATCTTGGTATACAATTTCATTAAATATTTCAACAGTGAAATATTACAACGCAGCGAAATATTTCGAACTTCTCTTTGACATGTCTGCCATGTCGTGTCGTCGCGGATCTAAATAAATAGAGAGAAGTGAAACTTCACTTCACAGGGAGTTTAGTGTTATCAAATTTATCTCGGTTTTTGTGATCGTTGCCACTAATCACGTCCACCGTGCTAGTGAAATTCCTGTTGTACGGCTGGAGGAGTTCTATCCGGAGCCGGTTGTGCTTGGAATGTCTCTCGGTCGTTGCTGCTCCAGCGTGAAGTAGCAAACCAGACGAGCGACAATGATTCGTGTTTAGAAAGTGTAGCATTCGACCTTTAGACCTCCCTTCAAAAAGGAGCAGAACCAATCTGCATCTGACGACGACGGTGGCTATAACCGCGGCCAGTGCGCAACCTGTGTCAAGCTATAAATCATGTCATTCAAGGATCTAGTGGAACCGGAATGTGGTGGGGCGAATCCGCTGATGAACCTGGGTCGCCAGGTGACTCGGGATGTTGCCTATCAGGATGAAGGGTTTGCCGGAGGGCGTTCGGCCTACATCGGATCGGACAACGATCTGGTCAAGGAGTTTATGGGCCAGATCGCCCCGGCCCCCCAATCGTTTCGCATGGATGTATTGCTGAAGGAGATGAGGGATATCGACCGGCAGAATTTTCATCAGCGCCAGATTGTACCTGGACCTCCGGTAATCGAAGAGGTAAACCGGTCGGATTTGGATTGGGAGAGAGAATTTGCGATCGATTCGTCGATTGCAGCAGGATCAAACCATCCCGGTCATCGTGCGGAAAGTAAACTTACCAGTGTGAGTGATAAAAGAAGAACCGCGCTTTGCAATTGCACATGATTAGGCAAAAATATTATCTCGTAATTTGGTGTGTACGTTTATTTTTTCCTCAGATTTGGTCAAATTCGCAGTTAGATCCGATCGAGGGAACCATCAATGCCGGACCGAGTCACATTTTATATACGAAGGATTTTTTTGACCTGAACGAACCGAAGAGTGAGGAAGAGCAGCAGTCGATTCGTCAGGCGGCAGGAGAATTAGCTGATGTCACATACCGCCGTGATTCAGAGAAACTGAATTATAGTGAGGTGAGTGACGGTTTGAAATATTTGCTTTATTTGTTCGATTGTTATTATTTTTTAATACTGTGGAGCAGCAGCTGGTTGCTTTATGACGTGCATTTTGCAAGAGTAGCAGCGAAAGTCAGGCAAAAAATGACAGACTAAGCGTGTGGCCTTGAAACGCATTTTGTCGTATTGCTTACGCTGTGTCTTTGGGTATCAGATTGTGATAAGTTTATTGACAATGTAAACTGACCAGACAATAACATTTCATAAGTTTATGTATGGTTAATGAAAATATTCAATTTGATTTAAATTAAATATTTAATTTGATTTAAATTAAATTAATTCAAATCTTTTGGTTATCCTATGTTCTTGTTAAAAAAAGAATAAAGTACAGTGATAAGTTTATCGCTATTAATACCATCACATCACGTGATATGTATCAAATAAAAATTGCTTTTTGTAGTAATCAGACTTTAGTCATCATTTTTATAAACATTTGAGGATCTAGAAAATCAGGTCTTTCTGCTAACATGTGTCTTATTTGGGACATGTATGCTCAGCACAAGTTTAGGTTGGGAAAGTATAACTCCTATATTTTAATAAGTTTACTGGTTGGATACTTTAAAACAATATTAACGGCGATACTTGCTTGCTTTTTTGTCGTTGCTAATAAAGGAAAATACTCGCTAGTTAAGATTATGCGAAAGAATGATTTTCTAGACATGATAATTAGTTGTAATCGCTCGACATTATTTCTAGTTCATCTGGAATTTTTCCTTTTTGTCTTCGCGTATTTCTTTGTTTTACCGAGCGTCTGCACATTTTCAATTGATTCGCACTTCGAGTTTGCCGAGCATATTCCATTATATTGGACATGCTAATTCTGTCCAAATTCGGTTATCATTTTCGGTGATCGACGAAACTGAATTGATTTATTTTTTCAATTGTGCCCTGCACTGCCGTGATACGCAGAACAGTCCCACCTGCTTAGGAAACCCATAGCAAATGGGACAGTTATGCGGATCACGGCAGTGCACATCTGGTACAGTTTATATTTTATTTTCAAGCCAAACTGAAACCACATCTTTTACACAGCTACTTTTGCTGTGCCAATTTTAAAGCATATTGGAAATACGGAATAGGACGTAATCAATACTGAGAGATTCTCTTTGGGGTCTATCTCTTCTGTTCATTACTCAATCGTTTCGACATTTAGTACACAACTCTTTGCATAATATTTTAGTAGTGTATTGGAACATTAGTGCAAAGCGTTGGAGACGTCGTAATAATCGAAAGAGAAGGTAAACAAAGAGATGCTCTCAATGTTACTTAAGTCCTATTCTAAATTTTCTCCACATTTATATTTAAAGTGGCTGTAGTAACCGGCTGGTTGATTCTACAGGACGGGTCAAGCTCTATAAGTCCACAAGGTTCTCTACAATTTTATGTTCAAAAAACTTTTCCGTTAGTCGAATTCCTTGTTGACGAGAAACAAAGTGGGTTTCGACACGGAAGCTCGTTGACGGACCAGATGTGCTTCCTGCGATAAACCATCCAATTTTGAGGAATACAACTTGCGTACGGTTCATTGAACATGTCTTTCCGATAAGACTGATTCGTATGTCGTTGGACGGGTTAAAATCAAGCGTCAGAATAAACAAAAAAACATTCGACTCGTTTGTGACATTAGTTGGAATAAAGCAGGGCGATGTACTCTCTAATCTATCGTTCAACGTAGTGCTTGAAAGAGCGATACAAAGATTTGAAGGATGCAGGGAACGGAACGATCATTATGAGATCTGACATGCTTCTTGAACACATCAACATCATAGAAAGCGATCACAGAGTAGTGAAAACGGGGTGTATGCCTTTTAAAATCGGAATTAAAAGTCGTGTTGCTGTTGCGACTACGGTTTACGCAGTCAGTTGAAATCCCGCAGCCTACGGACTCCAACAAAAATTTCTACATACAAATCGCTGATACTCTCTGTTGCTCTATGCGGCCATGGTCATGGCTTGGGACAGTCTATCGAGTGTTCGGTTCGTTCGAAAGAATAATTCTGCATTCAATACTCGGCGGTACATTGGTGAATGAAGTAAGCCATAGACGCTCGATCCACGAGTTATACTTCCGTTATACGCATAACTGTCCCATGTTCTACGGGATTCTCTAGTTACATGAAGCAATTATTCGTAAAGCGGCAGTATAGCATGTTTCTAAACACGCTGATATTTGAAGGCTGATAAAGCACGATTGACCGCAGTCAGCGTTGCTACAAGGTATGAAAGTAATGCGTTCCCTGGTTGTACGACTTTCCCCCGAAAACCATTCCCCAGAAACTAAAACACCGAAGTTTTTTCCCCAGTAAGAACCATTCTCCAGAAAACCGTTCCGTCGAAAGTATCAATTACCAGAAAACCTTTTCCTAGAAAGTATTTTTGCCCAGAAAACCGTTACCCAGAATGATCAAATACCCAGAAGTTCATACACCAGAAAAAAACCATTTCCCAAAAATTGAGATATTTTAACTGAAGATGACTTATTTATTAGTATTAATATTCAGGTTTGGTTTTGTAATATAAGAGCTATTGATAAAATGGTATCTTTTAATGTTGTACCACCTTCCTGGCCGGCAAATAAAACTTCTTTTAATTTTTTGTCTCTCCTGCCTGTTTTTTTACAGCGACGCCGGTTTATCATTTCTCCTTGCAGATATCGCAATACCCAAGCCTTCAGGCACATCTTGAGGCTTCAAAAAGTCCAAGGCCTGGGTTTGTCTGAAAGAGATCTGCATTTGCACGCTTTTCAAATAAATTCCAGATAATCCCAATTTTTGGATCCGTTTCCACCAATTTTTCGTTTGGTGGAAAAAGCAACCATATCGCACAGAATTGGGAACAATCCTTGCTATAGCGTTTATCTCAGCGGTTTCAAAATCTGTCAATACAATCGACGGATTAATTATAATATTGTTGTTGGCTGCTATGGTTTTTATCAGTTCTAGAGCTTTTTTGAGTTGGATTCTGATTTATCTAGAAGGAGCATGTGTACTAAGGGCAGAAACGTTTGTTCAATGCTCAATGTTCCGATTGACCCGTGGATGGCAATTTATGTAGCAGATGAATCAATAAGGGCATGACCTGTGAGCAACTCGTATGCTCGGTTTATTCGAACATAGGAGTTGACTCCTTCTTTTAAACATGAGCAACTCTTTGAATATGTATGCCAAATAGCCCTCGGAATGAAACTTGTTATCCACTCGTCTGACCGGTTTTCTCAAACATAGGGGTTGATTCATTCTATGGAATAGCTGGAGCAAAAAGTTGGCTAAAATAGCTAAAACATATTCGAACTATCATATTAAAGATTTTTTATAGCATTCTTCGATGTTTGTTGCATCATGTACCATCGAAATTTCAAGAAGGTCCTCTACTCTCGAGGCCTAAAATTAAGGTGTTTTTTGGGAATAATTTGCGAAAGATCTACTGAATGGATCTCGATTTTTTTTTATTTTGATGATACATGTTTCGGCTTTTCAATTTAACTTTAAACGACGAAAACAAACATCTCTGCGACCTTGAAACGTCATTTGTGACATTAATGTTTAAATTAGATGGGTCCCGCTTAAGTAAAGTTTCGGCTAATGGGGTTTTCGTCTTCAAAAGTGAAATTCGAAAGCCATTACCAAAAAAATGTTTCATTTCTTCTAAAAACTGTCCGTATGCAAAAGTTTTTATTAAATTGAAACTATGCAATCAATGAAGTATTATTAAGCCCAAAACGTTGTTATTGATCTATGCTAAGTACTCTGTTGTTGAAAATATCGAGTTATTAAGAGGTTACATTACTACAATTTTCAAAAAATCGAAAAGAATTTCGATGGCTGAAAATGTGCTTAAATAGTTTTGAAAATGATATGTCGCCGAAGCGCCTCTTATGTATACTCCGAGCGTCTGAAAACTTTAAACGCGATTTTTTCGAAACCACTTTTTGCGTCGATTTTAATGACTTTTACAGCGCTTTTTGATTAAAATGTGAACCATTTCACAAATTCCTACGTCGCTTGCCATTGTACCAAGAAATAGAAAAAAAATAGTTTTTAGCTCTAGGCAGCCAAAGCTTTGTGCTCAATCATTAACCGTCAATGGCACGCAAAGCGATAGAGATTTGAGATGTCCTATTAGGTATTTAACCTAATGGAGCTCTTTTTATGTTTCCAGATCTTCAGGTAATATTACATGTCTTTGCATCTCAAGTGTATTATAGAGTTGCGATGCCGCAAATATCGAAAATCGACGATTGTTGAATGAACAAACAATAGGGTGGGTGCTCCAATAGCCGCGGTGTACTACTAGTTGCAGTAGTAGGCTAAACGCTTGATTAAAATGCCAACCGCCGTTAATTTTTTTTTGCTTTGTAGTTCGCACTAAACTCGCAAGGCAACACAAGTTTTATCATAGAAATTTACTCAAAAAACAACTGAAATAGTGAGTTTTCCTTGATTTTTGAGCTCCTTTGCAGCTATAGTGGGCCAAATGTACCTAGAGTTGCATGCTCCAAAAGTAATCAATGGGTTTTGAATATATAGGAACCAGAATTAGCAATTGCGCCACTATTGCTACATGCGGAGCAAGCGGTTTTAAATGCAAAAAATTGGTTCAAAACCAATTATAATAATTTTTCTATCAAATAGGAATCGAAAGCTTTCATTTTACATATAATTATCACCCGTAGATCTTTCCATCTTTTTTAATGCGTATAAATTTAAGCACAATGCGCAAATATTAAAAAAAAATAGCAAACTTATAACAAGTATTTAAGTACACATGATCTAAATATAACGAATTGTTTATTGAGAAAACAGAAGAAAAAAAAAATTCGGTAAAATAATTTTCTGGGTTTTGGTACTTTCTGCGGAACAGTTTTCTGGGTTATGTTTTTTTCTGGGTGAAAGTTTTCTGGACTTTGGTACTTTCTGAAAATTAGTTTTCTGGGAATTAGTACTTTCTGGAATATGTGTTTGTGGGGAAAAAGCCTCGGTATTTTTTCTTCTGTGGAATGGTTTTCGGGGGAATGTCATAGAATCGCGTTCCCTATTTACTTTTCTTCAGGGTGCTGAAGTTTCGTCACGTGCAGTAAATGTGGATGATAGTGTACATTTATAGTACTAGCCACTTTCATCCGTGTTAAAGATCAGCATTTAGTGCCCCTGAGTAACTATGATTGTTCTTGTTTGACTAACTTTCGCAAGTTTCAAGGACTTACCAATTACAATTTGACATGGTGTTTGATACTTTAATTATTCTTTATTGTTATTCATTGAATCCGGAATGTGATATTTTCACTGGTGGATAATCCGTTCTCAAAATCTTAAATGATTTTCGCCTTCATCAAACTTGTGTTTACTCAGTTAGGTGCTGTTTACTAAATATATCGTAACCAACATCCAATCCAATATGGCGTATTATACAAATGTCATTATTGATCAGCTGTTGTAACCAAAACAAATAATCCGGTCAAGCAAAAATATTTTGATTTAATTAAACCGTAATTAGAAATGAAGTGCTTGTTAGAAAACTAAAGCTATGCAATCCTAATTCCCAAAAGGGAAAATTGGATTAAACCAATTTCTCATTAAGCGCACAAAACCTAAACTAAAATTAAGTGTTGATTTTTTTGTTTTTCGAATTCATCTCGTCAGTAACTAGCACCATCTGGGTGTCTAGTTAAACGATGTATCTAAACTAGTCTCCAAATTAGCACTAGTTAGACACAAAAAATGCCAGGCGTTTGGCTCCTTAGCCATAAGACAAGAATTAGTTTTCGCTTTCTCGTCAGCAAACCAGAGCTTCTGTTTTGCTTCCCGGGACATCACCCAGGATAAGTCAGTTACTTAGACGTTCACATATGTCGTGTGAACTGTTTGAAATTTTTTGTGTCTAACTAGTGCTAATTTGGGTACAGGCCATATTCGATTATCCGTAGTCTCGATTATCCGTAGACTCGATTATCCGTAACTCGATTATCCGTAGAAAATTATTCGATTATCCGTAGTCCGAAGAATTTTTTTCAATTTTCCGCATATTATGTTTTTTAAAGCTACATTACACGTCTATTATTGTAATTGATACCAACTACAGTTTTTGAAAGAAAAAATATTTTCTAAAAAAATATGAAATCTTCATAGAAATACAGAAGTTTCACTTAATTAGCATATAATTTTGAATGCGATGAGATGACCTACATATTTTCGTACACCAATCGACTACAATTGATACTAGCTACAGTTTTTGGAAAACCAGAATTTTATGTTCGCACAACTTTCACAAAAATACGTGGAAAAACAGAAATTTCGCACTTTTAACAAAAAACTTCTATAAAAATATCAGCTACATTTCCTGGAAGCACAAAATTTTAAAATCTTGAAAATTACAGTAATTTTGGAAAATAATGAATTTTCATGCTATAAAATTTGATACACCCAATCGGTTGGCTACAAACTACATTTTCCTGTAGATGCCTGTGATTTTCTCTGTAATTTTTAGAATGAATACAATGACTGATTTTGTGAGCCCCGTTGTGTATTTAGGACTGACGAAATCTGAACATATTGATTTCAGATTGTTTGTCACTATCTAAGCTATGAAATAAAATCGTAAAGTACTCTTCGGGATCAGTATATTATCACATCAGTTTGAAAAAAGATTGAAACTTTTTTGATACTTTAAGAACATCGGCATTTTGAATTCTTGACACACTTACGCAAAAGCTTTCGCTTTAATTCCATCGTGTAACATAGGGGAATTTATTCAGAAGACGTTGTCTTAAATGTGGTTGACAAAATCTGGTCAAAAAGTTGACAAACTCTGTTGTAGAAAAAATCGGAAGCTGACAAACACGGGGACGAATAAAATAGGATCTTCACTGTAGTCAGTACAGTGCACCGATTTGAAAAGAACAGCGCTAATAATTCTTTACGAAGTAGATGCACTGAACAGTCTTTAAGCGACTCGGTAGATTGCCGAACAATGGCCAAATGAAGATCCTGGATGATGTTTCCACCAAGCAAACAAGAGAAAAAAAAATTACTGTGCGACGATGTATAACAAACCGAATCATTTAATGCGTTTGAACAAGCATATTTATAGCTAAAATATCAATGAACCAAGATTCAGCTAGTTTCTGATTGGCTCGCTAAACAATATCTCTAGAGCGCATGATGACTGCTGCTGATTGAACAACGCACGCTTCTTGGTGTCGTGCGCATAAAAAGTTGGGCATTTTTGATATTCGCAACGTGTGCAAAATTCATTCCCCTAAGAAATTCATGCTTCAAAATTGTCCAATGCTGGTTCTTTGTTGGACCAACGTTGGGTGACGCCCAGCAGACCGTTCAGCAGGCGTTAATTACTGGATTTGTGTTGAATGGTTTTGAAACAAATTCTTGGGCTTCTCAGTGGAATCTAGCATGTTGCTCCTCTTGGAGGATTCCCAAAGTTTTGTTGTTGTGTACTAACCAGTGGTGCGTAATTTCAAATTCAGTTGTAATTTCTGTCTGAATTTACCGAAACATAAGTATATTAATACAAATTAATCGAACACAATACTGTAAGGTTGCACAGAGAATGGGCATAAATCAAAAATGAAAAAGGCAGTTTTTTCCACACCGTTTGTTAGATCTTTATTAAAATCAATCAGCTTATGTAGAATGTTGTTACAGTACTGCTGATAAATTTTTATGAAGATTTAGCACACGGTGTGAAAAAAACTGCTTTTTTCGTTTTCGTTTTTTTCCTCTTTTCTGTTCAACCTTAACATAACATAAGTTGGCTAAATAACTTAATACATATCTTACTTTCACTTTATAGAATATAAAGTGATCGATATTCGTCCATAAGTCAAACATTAATGCATGTACCATAGGTCAAACATTGACGCTTGTACCTTAGATCCTGTTTTTCAACATATAACAAATATATTTCATGAAGAAAAAAAACACTTTTTTTTTGATTCGATTATCCCAGGCGAAATTTTTCTGCACCCTGCGGATAATCGAATCTGGCCTGTACTAGTTTAGAGTGGTTTAGATATATCGTCTAAATAGATACCCAGATGGTGCTAGTTACTGACGAGATGAATTCGAAATACAAAAAAATCAACACTTAATTGTAAAAGCTATGTTTATATATCACCAAGCAACTGAGTTTGACAAAAGGCAACATCGTTTTTCCACCGATCGAAAGGGGTCAGTTTGACAACGTCAAAATCGCTTGAAATGTTATCAACAAACCGCAGTGCCAATAAACAAAAGAAAACAATGCACACTTTTTCTGATTTTATGCAAACTACTACTGGAGTACTACTCCTCGTTCGTTTCCATGTCTTGCCGTAATAGTCCTTGGTAACTCCACGTGAAATGACCCGTACATGCAAATTCACACATAGTGATATATATCCTAGCTCATAACTAGCGATGTTTGTGTCACAGTCAAAATCACTGCTGTTAAATATGTAATACGTCTTTTGTTCAGTACGTTTCCTGTATATCATCACTTCCTGATGATTTGAAAGGTTTTTTGTTATTTCGATTATAGATGTTTTAACCTTAAGGTCATTCGCCTCTTCAGGTTAGAAAAATCCCTTATGAAAAATTTCTCACTCTATGTGCGGGGTCGGGACTCGAACCCAGGTGCGCTGCGTACAAGGCAATCGATTTACCAACTACGCTACGCCCACGCCCCAAAAGGGTTTTTTCACATGGTGGCAAAATAATTGACTCATAATTGGCAACGATGCGAATGCCTTTTTGAACGGAAGGAATTAAGTGTTAGATCCAAATCTCTACCCGGACAAGATTATTTTCTAATCTTATGACATATCCCTTGTGCGTTATTACATCCTGGACATTTCACAAACGTTGTGATGCACACCCTCTGACTGCCGAAGACTCCACTGATCACTAAAATGGGAAAGGGAATGATTATTGTATTGACTCCTGTTCTAAAGCGCTTTAAAATTTTCTCGTTACAGTTTCTGCACTTTATCAACAATGTAGGCGAAGGAAATATCAAGATCAACGATGGACACGTCACCGGAGGAAACGTTTGGGCGAATGAGTTTGATCAGTTAGCAGCCGGGCCGTCGAAACCGACGACCAAGGAGGAACCCGGTATCGCCGAAGATTGGGCCAAGGCTTTCGAGGATGATAAGAAAAGGGAGCAGGAAGCGGCTGAGAATTATAACAAGCAATTCTGGGAGCGCTTGCAGGACGAGTGGCGTTCGATTTCGGAGAATGAAAGCCAGCATCCGTGGTTGTCAGAATTTTCTGAGTTCTATGATCCCTACAAGGAGTACAAATTCGACGAGGAAAATCCGATGACCAATGTCGAGAATGCTTTTGAAAAAGGTAAAGCTTTCCTTGCGCAAGGCGACATCCCTAGTGCGGTTTTGTGTTTTGAAGCAGCCGTTAAGCAGGAACCGGAGAATCCGGAAATTTGGGAATTGCTGGGATTCAGTCAGGCAGAGAACGAGAAAGATCCAAATGCAATCGCTGCATTGAACAAGGCACTATCGTTTAATCCGAACAATATGCCAGTGCTGATGGCACTGGCTGTATCTTACACAAATGAAAGTATGCAGAACCAAGCATTGAAGATGCTTGTCAAGTGGATGAAATGCAACCAGAAATATGAAGCTTTGGTCCCGCCCGAAATGATACAACCACAGGAATCATTTTTGGCCACCTCGTTGATGGGCGGACCAAGCCTGCAAGACGTTCAAGATCTGTTTATCAAAGCAGTTCAAACGTCTCCGAATGAAATTGACGCTGATATACAGGAAGCTTTAGGAGTGCTCTTCAATCTAAGCTCAGAATACGACAAGGCAGTTGACTGTTTTCGTGCAGCCGCACAGGTTCGCCCGGACAGTTCGAAAATCTGGAACCGTTTGGGCGCAAGTTTGGCTAATGGAAATCGCTCCGTTGAAGCAGTAGAAGCATACCAACGGGCGCTGGAAATTCAACCTGGTTTTATCAGAGCACGCTACAATGTTGGAATCATCTGCATCAATTTGAAGGCTTATAAGGAAGCAGCTGAACATCTGCTGACCGCGTTGAACCATCAAGCGTCATCAATCGCCCGGGCAGGAATAAATGTTTCCTCTCCTGCCAATCAAATGTCCAGCACGATCTGGATCACACTGCGGATGGTTATGTCGCTGATGGGGCGTCAGGATTTACAGCAGGCAATTGATAACCGCGATCTGGCGGTGCTGAATCGCGAGTTCTCTATGAGTAATGATTAGGATGGGTTGTCTTTTATATAGTGAAAGGACGGGAATGGTGTTTCTTTTATTATTTTTTTAACATATGGAGTAATAAAGGTTGGGACCTTGTAAAAAAGAATGGAGGGAGTACAATTGAGTAAAAAGTTTATATTCGATTCAGTTGGTTCTTGATGAGCAATATCAAAAACAAAAATTAACAGAGCTGAATAATTTGGAAGAAAGGTACATTTTTCTTTTTTTTCGTTCTATAACATGCCGGTTTTGATAAATGGTTAATAAAACATGAGTACAAGAACAAATTGATGCGTTTTATTTTTTTGAAGATTCACGCGAACCTAGTTTATTATATCTCAATTGAGCGATCGTAAATAAAAGTCGCAAGGATAGCACATGCAGCGTAAAACGCACTTTAAGTATATTAGAATATAAAAACCGGATATAAACTTCAAGCATAAAAATCAAACTGGGACTTTGCTTTGTAAAAGTCGGACAAAAACCTTCAGTATAAAAACTGAACAAAATATATCCGATTCTTACAAAGTAGTTTATTTTAACCGACTTTTAATCTTGAACATCTTGATATACGGATGCTCCTGCGAACGATTTATTTATTTTTAACCCGTTTTTATACTGAAGGTGCAACTTTGCCGAGTTTTACCGGTGAACATTTTTTAAGCGATCCTTATGCTGAAGGATCTCTAGTAGAGGTGTGCGCCGCGCCGCCGATTTTAGGTTAAAATCGACGGCGCGCCGGCGTCACGCCGATGTGCTTGCTATTTTTACATGCAATAGTCGGCGCGGCGTGGCGGCGGCGACGTGGCGCACACCTCTATTCTCTAGCCGTTTTTTAAGCTTGAAGTTTATTTCAGTGTTTTAGCGACTTTGGCGAAAAACTGAATTCGGCGCTCCGTGCAAAGAATCCTGGAAGACACCGTATACCGTAGCTATAGCTCTACATAAAACTATGACCTCCACTACATACGGGGATCGTGCCATTTTATCCAATAAATTCTGATTCTACATAAAACTATGGGATTTGAAGTGACGACGAATATCAAGCCACGCTATCTATGAGCAAACAGCGGATTTAAGCTTTTACACCTGGTAAGTTAGTGTAGATATTTGTGGAGCCCGGTAGCGTAGAGAACTCTTCAGTTTTTCCTCGTTCCTTGTACGCGAAACAAGTCTTGAGATCATGTAGATTTCCTCCATAGTAATGACACTTTTCAACATCCATTCCACAGAAATCCTACACATGACTGCTACCGCATTTCCCACAACGAACCTTATTGCTACAATGGGAGGCTTGATTGCGTCCCAGTTTTTTTTGTAAATTATGCAATTCATGACCCACGGAACAAAAAGGCGGACAGGTAGGCGAACCTCTTCAAAAAGGAGGTACTTGGGTAGAACAGAATCCGCGCAATTCAAACTCGAATCAATGACGACCCCACAGATTTCAACCCGATTAGCTGAAAAATATACACTCAGTACTGTCGTGAATCGATGAGTACACTGTATTGTACACTCTCTTGTACTAATCAGTACGAATTTTTGACACGGCTGAATATCGTTCCGTCGGAACTCGAGAAATGTGCAATAAATTTGAACTCCTTTTGTTTTTGGCCCGGTGGACAAGCATGGAGGCTCGATTTTGTTACGAAACTCGTCTCACGTTGAGGCGAACCATTGTCAGGGGAAGTAATTTTTGGACCGGCCGTTTTGCCCAACGCACGTTAGTCGGAGAACCAAGAAAGGGGAGCGTAATATAATAGCGGTACTTAACTTTTATTTATAACAGTATCCAAGCAGCTCACAAGATGAAACACACTGCCACTGCTGTACGGGTCGAATAACGGTTAACGTGCACACACAAAAGAAGAAAATTCCAAAACCTCGAAGAGTAGGAGAACGCCCAAAATAACCTTGAAAGCGGATTATTAGCTTTGTTTTATTGTGCTACGCTGCACCGACTGAAAAACGTCTACACGCTCTAAGGGTGCTTACAGAGTGACCGTGAGAAACTGAGCTGGGACTGGCACTGACATTGGAATGCGAGAAACCTGCTCGCAGCATATCAAATGGAGCCTGTCAGAGTAAAAGAGGGCAGTCGGCGCCGATCCGTTCAGCTTTCACTCTGACATCCTTCCTTTGATTTGCAGCAAGCAGGTTTCTCGCATTCTAATGTCAGCGCCAGCCCCAGCTCAGCTTCTCGCCGCCACTCTGTAAGCGGCCTAAGAGTCACTGTGCAAATGACGTTGGTCTGGTAGTTAGACTCCTCCGCTTCCAATGGAATTTGAAGCAGAGACTTCTGGTAGAATTAGTAATTGATTAAGGGGTGGCTCGATAGCCATCATTTATTTTTCTTGTCACTTTATCATCATGTCTACTGTTTGATTTTGAGTTGTGAAAAAGGCATCGAAGCAAAAGGAGCAATGGAGCGAAATTTAGCTCGCGCATCGCGAAAATCCGAACGACTTACCCGTCAAGTTGGCGAAATTGTTGAATGTGGCCAAATCAACTGTCACCAACGTAATGGAAGTTTTCGGAAAATGTTTGTCGATAGCCAAGAAGATTGAATTGGGAGGAATCGAAAGTCGGAGGCCGCGGAAACGACGAAAAAAGTGGCCAGTTGTTTCAAACGGAACCCCAATCTTTCTGTACGAAATGTCGCAAGCAAGCCTAAAAATCGAGCCGGACTGTCGGATTACAAGAACGTGGTAACTCCAAATCGTGATGATTATTAAAAGAAGACAGCGGAACATATACATGAAGATCCTGATGAAGTTTTATTGTGTGATACAGGATGACGAAATCTACTTTAAGGCATACTTTAAATAGCTGTCTGGACAGGATTATACGTCGATTCGAAGAGGAAATAAGTGAAAATCAAACTCTAAGCTGCCAAAGTTTGCAAAGAGATATCTCGCGTGACAGGCCATCTGTTGCTGTGCCTCGAATGGCGACATTTACATCGCAACTAGGACCATCAACCAGAAAACTCATATGTAGGAGTGCCTGAAAAAACATCTGTTATCTTTGCTCAAGCAACAAAATTGTTTTGTTCTGTTTTGGTAGGATTTGGCATCTTGCCATTACGGAAAAAGTCCATGGAGTGGCATGCCGCGAACAACGTCTAAGTGGTGCCCAAGGACATGAACCCCTCCCCCCAACACGCCAGAGCTTCAGCAAATATTAATATATTAGGCAATCGTCACGCAGAACCTCAAGAAAACGCAAAAGGCAGCTGTCAGCGAGATGCAATGCAAGGTAAATTGGCGTTCTGCGGCGAGAAAGGTGACCAAGGGGGCTGTGCAAAACTGGATGGAAGGAGTCAAACGAAGGTCCGGTAATTGGTATTCGCTAAAAATGAAGCTTGAGTGAATATTTTTTCTTTATTCTGTATGAATTGAACTTGCAAAAAAAATATGATTTGATTTTTTAATGCGAAATTTGACCGATTTACACACATTCTAGTTTAACCACGGATAACAGACATTTAGGCTAGAACAAAATTTGCTTTAAAACCTGTGTAAATTTTACAAACATTGCTTCACAGTTTAATTGGCTCTCAAACGTGAAACTTTTTCGCTCGATGCGCCAACTAGATTTCATTTTCGGTACTAGTCAAATGATGATGAAAACATTTTCTTGCATTGATGGTATAGGATGGTTGTTCTATTTTAATTGTTTTAAAATAAATATCACATAGTTTCACAAAAAGCTTCATTACAGGTGATAAGAAAACACTCGTTCTTTTGTTTGACACCAAAACATTCAGTTGAACTCAATATTTTATTACGAATTATTGAGATCCGGAATTATTTTTGTATTGTTGAGGTTAGGTTGGTTATTTTAGATATGGAAAATGTTTATCTAAAAATTGGACTTATCAGTGGATAACCTCGACTACCAACAACTACACTCTTTAATCCAGTGATTTTTGCCCACCTTCGTGTTTTCTATCGAAATTTCAATCTCTGAATTTCATTTTAGTATAAATCGAAACCGGAAGAACAAATGTGAGTGAAGTAACAAGAAATTTACCATCTGGATATTTTTCAGAGGTAGGAAACATATTTTCTTCACCAATATTACTTTTCATTAGAAGAAATAACGTTTAATCACAGACTAACAGACATAACACTATGAGGGAATTCCCTCAAAAAACATCGATCCGACAATTTTCCCAGAACACTAGCTCCACCTTTTATTCACAGTCCCAAACACTTATTTACTGGTGGGTTACCCCTCAGGTTTGGGAACAATTTTTCACTAGTGGCGCCATAATTTCAAATGTGGCCACAGTCCCAACTACAAATATATTTAAAATGATCGTTAAAGCTGGCGAAGCTTTGTTTTTGAGTGTTATGTCTGTTAGTCTGTGGTTTAATTATAATATTGATTGATTTTAAAAAAATCAGAATTTACTTTCCAATACGTTTTGACAGATGAAAATAAAAACATCATCATTCAACTTCCGTGCCCTCTGGCGGTCGACATCTAGCGTTAGATCACGAATAGCAGTGTTGGTAAAAATCATTATTTATGTCGACTTCGTCTGCGTGAACAGCCTAAGGGATCATCCATAAATGACGTAGCATTATATGGGGGAGGTGCGAGTTTTGTATTTTGTGATGATGTGTGACGAGAGGGGGGTAGGGGGTCATGTCATACTACGTAGCTTTACCCGTTTCATCTAACTAACATCGTTTTTTCATTTTTTTACGGTGACAAGGGGGGGGGGGAGGTTTATCGTCAAGCTACGTAATTACAAGGGGGTATTTAGGGGTTTGTGACGAAATGCTACGATGGGGGAGGGGGTTGTTAAAATCACACAAAAATGCTACGTCATTTATGGATGATCCCTAGTTAGGCTGTGCACGCTGACAAAGTCGACATAACTTTGAGTTTTACTGTGAGCCGTGTTTACCAACACTGCCATTTAGCTGTGAAGCAATGTTGGTAAACAGGGCTCACAGTAAAAGTCAAATTTATGTCGACTTTGTCAGCGTGCACAGCCTAATAGCGAAGACTCCATATCAAGAAGACTGATATCTCTTTCCTTCCCCCATACAAACGAGAAGCGACAGAGGTTACAGCGCCTCTATTGGAAGAAGGGAGGAAGCTTTATGTATAAATGTATATGTGTGTGTGCATCACTATGGAAAGTACCACCTTTACCCGCAAGTGGCGTTGCTGTTACTGTCTCCGGATTTTGGACAGAGTTGCCAGTCTTCTTGATATGGAGTCTTCGCTAATAGTCAGCTTTACGCCACTGTTCAACCAGGATAAGTTGAATACATGTATCGTGTGCGCATTTGCACGCTTCGTGTGTCAAAACATTCCGTGCCGTTTAGGGGAGCATGTCCCTAGGAAGATAGGAACAAACTTACATTTCACCGTTCTGTTGATGTGTCGCACCGTTGACGGAAGCCTGCTGGTTCGTGTAAATAGTGCTTAACTCGGGCTTATTTCATTTTTATATGTAAATAACCGGCTTTCAAATCTATCTGTATATGTATGTAGACAGTACATACAAGTGTGTATTTGTGGTAACGTTATGAGGTTCATCCCATATGCATTCATTTTAATCATCATTCGCGTTCGTTTCGTATATATTATTGCTGTTTGACTGCCTACGCGTACACATATTTCGCTGCACTGTTCGCTGTAGTACATATCGTTTTAAAAAATTTTTTTTTTGAGTTATAGTTTCAAGTGATAGTTTATGCTCATATTTCTGATTTAGTTTTATTAAAATACAATACGCGAATTTCGTTACCAACAATGTCAGCTGTAACAAAAGGTATGTTTAAAAAAAGATTTGGTAAAAGTTTCACCAATTTCTGATTTTCTTATCAGTTTATGTAAGAATGAAAGGTTAAAGCGTTTTATCTATAGATATTGCTCTCAGTTGCTTATAATCTACGATCTGGGAACTTTCAGGTCAAAAATGGACGTTGTACAATCATACTACTTTGTAAAGTGCACCGTCATTGTTATTGGGCAAAGTTCGATTCGCGTACACATGGGAGTCACAATTGGCTTCAGTGTTCAATATGCTACTTAGATACATATAAATGTTATTAACATAAAAATTTGGTTGAACCAGACAGTTAACGTTAAAAATCAAAGAATAACTTAGTCATGTAATAGGTCGTACAAAGTCCAAAAAGTTCATCTTTATCTGCTATCTCAAAGCTTATTGTTTTCTAATCAGGTAGAGCGAGAATGGATGCTTGTTACTTGGACTTTGCCATCAGGCAGTATGCATACCTAAATCAATACAATGAATGCATGAAATTTTTTTCTGGTTGCTACAAAATAAAACATCTTTTTCGTTTCCCAAGGTGTCTTCATCGTCGGAGCCAAGCGCACCGCCTTTGGTACGTTCGGCGGAGCGTTCAAGAACACAAATGCCACTCAATTGCAGACTGTCGCAGCAAAGGCTGCCCTGACCGCTGCCGGTGTGAAACCAGATCAGGTCGATTCGGTCAACATTGGTCAGGTGTTGGTGCTGTCGTCCTCGGATGGTGCCTTTCTACCGCGCCACGTGTCTCTGCACTGTGGTATTCCGATTGAGAAACCTGCTCTGGGAGTGAATCGTCTGTGTGGATCGGGCTTCCAGTCGATCGTAAACGGTGCCCAAGATATTGTATTGGGTGCTGCCAAAATATCACTCACCGGTGGGGTAGATAATATGAGCCAAACTCCGTACACTGTGAGAGGGACTCGGTTTGGAATTCCACTAGGTACAAATCCTGCGTTGGAGGATGCTTTGTGGGTAAATTTCATGTTTGCTATTAGTTTTTCAAGATATTTTCACAAAGATAGTGAATTTTAATTGCAGGTCGGATTGAGCGATTCTTTCTGCAAATTGCCAATGGCACTGACGGCAGAAAACCTAGCTGAAAAATTCAAAATTCCCCGTGAAAAGGTTGACGAGTTTGCTTTACGCTCACAACAGTTGTGGAAGAAAGCCAACGACGAAGGAGTATTCAAGACCGAAATAACTCCTACCAAACTGAAAGTGAAGGGCAAGGAAGTGGACTTCGCTGTTGATGAACATCCTCGACCTCAGACAACTCTGGAAGGACTGAACAAGCTTCAAGCACTATTCAAAAAGGGAGGCGCCGTTACTGCTGGAACGGCTTCGGTAAGTTTAGAGTTCTGACCTTAAATTTGGCGATTATGTAAGTAATCATATACTTTCTAGGGAATCTGTGACGGCGCGGCTGCTGTCGTTCTCGCATCAGAGGAAGCAATCAAACAGCACAATCTCACTCCGTTAGCACGATTGGTAGCATACAGTACGGTTGGAGTACCTCCAGAAATTATGGGAATCGGACCCGTGCCAGCTATCCAAAACGTATTGAAAGTAGCTGGACTAAAAATTGATGATATCGACCTGTTCGAAATTAACGAGGCTTTCGGTGCCCAAGCGATGGCATGCGTACAGGAGCTCGGAATCGATATGAACAAGTTTAACCTAAACGGTGGCGCTATAGCTCTTGGTCATCCGCTGGGGGCGTCTGGTTCACGTATTACAGGGCACCTAGTCCATGAGCTGAAGCGTAAAGGCCTGAAGCGAGCAGTTGGATCGGCCTGCATTGGTGGTGGACAGGGAATTGCTTTGTTGGTTGAGTCCGTTTAGTTTGATATATGTTTTTTAAAATGTTTTATATGCTAAGATGAAATGTGCATTTCGTAACCTGTTGACCGTCGGTAACTCAATCATTTTATAGAGTAAATAAAAAGATTATTTAAATATAGTGACTGCTGATAAGGAATAACTGGCATATATGAGTATACTCACAATGAAATCTCTAGATTCTCGTTGTTGATAAACAGGGGGCATCTTCATTATTATTTCCGTACACAGTTACATAATTTACATACGAAATTTAAATTTTAAACTTTACCAACTGGTACTAAAAGTAATCTCAAAAGTAAAGATTAGAGATGCACCGAATAGTACTATTCGGCTTTCAGCCGAATACCGTATATTTAATGTTTTATTATTCGGCGTACCGTGTATTCGGTTTAAGTTAAAATCGGCTGGTATTCGGCCCGAATATTCGGTCGACCGAATATTCGGTGCATCTCTAGTATTTTGTATATACCTATGTATTATCTTTTATTTTGTCTCGTTTAAATATTTCATGAATATTAGACCATTACTTATCATATTCGGCCGAAAGTCGGTTTTTATTATTCGGCGTACCGTATATTCGGCTTAAATCAAAATCGGCTGGTATTCGGCCCGAATATTCGGTCGACCGAATATTCGGTGCATCTCTAGTAAAGATCAATCGATGTTAGACATGTTTGAGTTGACTGGCTGTTCGGCCTTCTATGGAAGCTGTCCTTTAATGTCAGCTTTTTCCTCCGAACAGCCTAGATAAGCCGTGTAGTGTCGGTAGTGGTTGTTTCAATCGGCTAATAATAACGGCTAATAACTTTCGGCTGATAGTAGTTTGGTTACGTTTTGCTGGGTTTCGATTAGACAAGTATATTGTGATCAGCATATCTATCGCATAACGAGTCATCTCCTGATGATTTCAAAAGCGTTTTATCATATTGCAGCAGAAATTGGCTTCTGGTCATTATGGGCAGTAATGCAAATGCTCATCACATCATTAGAGGCAGTTCAGCCATCAATCTGACAGGCTCCACAGGTTACCACTGAATCGGTCAAGTGGGCAGTTGACAGCTTTGCTCATTCTGCTTCGCGATGTTGTTTAAAACATTGAGAAAGCCTTCTCGCTGAAGTAATCTAGCTTGGGTGTATTTCTAGATATTGAGGGTGCTTTTGACAATGTGTCCTTCCAGTCTATTGTGGAAGCGACGCGCGATCATAAAGTATCTGCATATAATTCGGGTTGGGTAAATGCAATACTTAGTAATTCCATCCTTTGCTCGTCATTGAGAGATACGAAAGTTGAGTATTTGCGGCCGTCCTCAGGGTGGCGTTCTATCACCTTTGTTATGGAGCCTGATTGCCGATGGCTTGCTGAATAAACTCAATGTGCTTGGATTTTCAAACCAAGGATTTGCTGACGATTACGATTACTGGACTTTGTATCGGAACAATCTTTGACTTTTTTTCTATTCTGAGACTCCACAAAATGGTTCAGGCCCTAGGAATAATTTTGAAGGTCCATTTCTTGCTAGCAAGTCTGCTTTTTCATTGCCTTCAATTGCACAGTGCCCAGGTACCCAGAAAAGATCCACTGTACTTTTTCTAGCCACCTGCTGTAGCCATTGAATGTATTCCCAAACCAATTTAGAGGAACTGACTTCAATGCTTTAAGGGCCGCTTGACTATCACAGAATATGCATATATTTGTCTGTCTGTAGTCACGTTGTAAACAAATCGTAGCACATTCAATAATTGCCTGTACTTTCGCTTGAAATACAGTTGGCTATTTACCCATAAATACGTTAACTGTAGGACCAGTTACCCGAGCCCCAACTTTGTTTAGAACCATCAGTGAAAAATCTATTGATCCTGTTTCAACAGTAGGTCTTCCTGTTTCCCATTCAGTGCGGCTTGATTCAGACACGTTGGATAGGCGTTCAATGTTATATTTCCTATTTATCCAGTCAGTTTGATTCAATAACGGATTGGTTTTGAACTCTTTTAGAATACTGACATGGCCCTTGAGGTCTCTGTAGGCGTACTACGAATTGATCCTGTGATAGAGATCGTAGCAAGTCTTTGACTTAGTGCAACAAGCATTAAGAGCTGTCGAACAGTGGTGTAGACAAGTTAAATTATCAGTTAACTCAAACAAAACTTCAATGGTTCTTTTCACGAAGAAGCGAGTAACAACCGGGGTTCGTCCCTTGCAGTTCTTTAATTTTGAGCTACTGTGTGCAGATCAAGTCAAATTCGTATGAGTTGTAATAAATTTCCAAATTGGTCTGCTGAGTTCCGAGTCAAGAAAGCGTGCACATGCCTTCGGGCAGTGCAGACGAATTTTTGGAAAGACTCAAGCCTAAATATTGGATTTATACGACAACTGTACGTCCAATATTGTCATACCTGTCTTCTGTGGTGACAGAAGGGAGAGGTGATGGCGGTCCAGTCAAAGCTAAACCATCTGCAAATAATGGCGCTCATGGCGTGGACTGGTGCTTTCACCACAACTCCGACTGCTGTTCTTGAGGCACTTCTAAATATCAATCCATTACACATACACCTCAAACAAGAAGTACTATCATGTGCATACAGACTGCAGGTTACTGGGCTTTGGAATAGTAACCATGTTGATCTTGCTATCAGTCATACACGATTGTGGTCACAAATGGTTACATGGGGTGAAGATAGTCTTGCTACTAGCGATATTACACTCACATGTAGTTTTCCTTACAGGACATTCCATGTGAAGATTCCCTCTCGAGAGGAGTGGTTGTCTGGTTATATGGAAAGACAACCACAAACGTGGTGGTACTGGTGACTACTGTCGTGAAATGAGATTGGAACAATCTCACTCACTAGGTAGATACTGTACTGTATTCCAAGCCAAGAAATCTTCGCGATTATGTGCGGGGAACAACCGGCCCTTCAACAGAGGTTGTCCGGCATAGTTATAAACTTCTGCTCTGATAGTCAGTCTGCAATCAAGGCCCTTAGCTCAGACAAATCACGGTTCAAGCTAGTGATTGCGTGCCGAGCCCAAATCGAAGAACTGATCATTGTCAACACTATCTACATTGTCGGGGTGCCCGGACATTCTGGTATTACTGGAAATGAATGGGCTGACTAATTGGCCGGGGCAGGTTCAGCGATTGACTTCGTTGGTCCTGAAAAATATGGTCCTGGCCTTCGTCCGAGCAGCTCTATTATTGGAGAAATCTACAAACGTGTCGCTAAACAAAAGCGTTTCTAGAACAACCGTGCCCAGTGATTTCGAAAAATCTTTTACATTTTTCGAATTTCCACTGCGGCATGTGGACCAGGGTCACTGCAAACTCAATTATCACATGGTAACTATTTAGCGCATTGAGTCTTTTTCATGTGATCTTTGTGAATCCGACTACGGATCCTAATATCATCTGATATGTAACTGCCCAGCAGTAGTGCAACTGCGATTTCGAGTTTTCGGCCGTCCTTACACAGACGACACCATGTTTGGACGATCTCAGAGACATACTAAAGTTTCTTATCCAATGTGGTAAAGAGATTTAGGCTTACTCGCAGGCTAGTTGAACTACTGGTGGGTTTAATATACCTGCTGTTTGTTTTTGTTTTTGCGCTGTTATTTTTCCCACCCTTCCAATTTTACTTCCTCTCACCTCCTTCTCCTTTCCTTCCGCTCAGGAAATGATGAAAACACACGGCTAGGCACAAATCTCCGACTATATACGAGGAACGTGCCATTTAAGCCAATATATTATGATACCAGTGGTTCTCAACCTTCTTCGTATCACGGACCCCTTCGACATCACCCTGGGTTGTTGCGGTCCCTTACACCAATACAAAGTTATTGCGACCAGGAGGTTCTTGTGGCTGTAATTTACTGCTGTGTGTGGAGTTATCTTCGCAGTATTGCATTAGCTGTGTTATCCACAGCTTGGGAGTCAACCCATTTGTCTTCTCTTGCGTTATTGTTCACGTTCATGTCATGATCGGTACAGCTTTCAAGATGTTTGAAGTTCTTATTTATTTCTTCGTCTTACGGGCCGCTTTCGTAAATCCGTGTTTATGGGCATTTATTGTGCTGGTTGTTGGTTTGGAGAAGCTAGTCCAGTTGATATTATTTCGTTGTTGGTACAGGAAATTAGTTTCGATATACAAAGCGCACCAGTTATTTATTGGTCAATTGATCGTGATTTATCAATGCTGAAAACTGTTTTTTGGTGTTGGTTGTAGTAGGTTGATTTTCTTAGCGATTTTGAAGCATTGTTTTACGCAATGTGCCGTCTGGTTACAAAACTGGCACTTAGTAATCTGATCAGGGTAGGTGCACAGCGTTATAAGTCAACGCATTTTAACAACACGAGCGCTTCTGGGAATGAAACTGATTTTTTTTCCTCGAGTTACTGATTCCACTTCTCAGTATTTTGTAACGGATTCCACTTCTCATTATTTTGACATACATCTTTTAATGTGTCCATGTCCATTTGAAGGTCTTTTAGCGCAATTTTATCGTCATCCATTTATTCAGCATCTTTTTTTTTAACGTTGTCATATTCGATGCTGTGTTTCATGTTGTTCTTTGCAATGAAATTTTCAGACTGGGCTAAACTTTAAACGTTATCTATACACAGTTTCTCACGTGGTGTAACTGTCACTCCCTTGAGGTTAAGATCCGTTTTCTCTTTTAGTAATAATTCAACAGTACATGATTGTAGGTCAAAGAGATTTTTTAACCTTCCTTAAGTGTTAACTTTTTGTAATGAATAAGGTGTTACTGGGTCGTATTGACCCCGATTTTGAACTCAGTGACAAATTTTCAGTCAAATCTACATGAACCTGTACCCAAATTGTGTGTTAGAGTTTCAGTTTCTAGTAAAAATATCGTTTTTGACAATCACAGGTTTATTGACAAAATACTAATAATAAACACAAACAAAACAAAAATGTATATACCAATTTTGTACATGATACGACCGACCTTGGACGTTCCGGATTTCGATTCCGGCGTAATAATTGTATTGTATCTCATAATGTTGAACAAGTGACAATATGATCAATCAATGAAACTAATCTCAAAAATTTGTAATAAACTTGAAAGTTTATATAAAATCTCGTCTAAAATGATATTAACACTGTGACTCAACTATTGACTCTAATAATTTAATTCTACGTGAAAATCATCCGAAAGATCCGGAACACGGGGTGAGCGTAGTGTAGTTGGTAAATCGATTGCCTTGTACGCAGCGCACCTGGGTTCGAGTCCCGACCCCGGGTTAGAAATTTTTCAGAAGAGATTTTTCTAACCCGAAGAGAGGAATGACCTTAAGGTTAAAACCTCTATAATCGAAATAGAAAACAAAAAGATCCGGAACATCCGTATAATTTGTCAATTAATGAATCTAGTTGTAGAGCTCTGAAGTTTTTTCGAAAATTTTTGTTGCATTGGCATAAATTCGTAGTTATAACTGGAATATTGGCCACAAAATGACTTTCCGGAAGATCTGAAACATCCGAGCAGCTGGTCAATTAATGAACCTTGTCCTAGAGCTCTGAGATATTTTCGAAAACATATACAAGTATCCGAATGGCTGGCGTTCAAAAGGGGCTAACCACATTTTTCCGAAACTCCATTTTGGCATTTTTTGATAGTTTTTGTGTAATCCACGTGTACAGCCATTTAAGAATTTTGAAAATAATTTTTAGATTGACCATGGAGGTAACCCCAGTACTAGCTGGCGTCCAAGAGGGGTTAACCCCACATTAAGTCTTTTGGAAATTCAAGTTTTCTCGTTCATTTTCCGAGGTTTTAAGAAAAAGTAGTCAATCGATTCGCAATCAGTAAATTTTGTGTTGTAGCTCACATATCGGTGAACTCGATATAATACTGTTTTTAGTTGGATTGCATTGTACGTTGACGTTTCGGCCCAAACAGTCGTTCCTGAAGGTAAGGGCAGCTCATACACTTGCTGTGTACGGGTATTTTCTATTTAATATATGTTTGTTCCACAAATGTATATTATTAAAAATATTTTTACGAAAATTCCAGTGAAGGTACATTGAAAGTTCGCCGAGCAATAAGGGCTTAAGAGAAAAACGGTACATTGTGGTCGGGAAGTTAAAAAACGTGGACTCAATTATTATCTTTCGTTATAGAGTTATGATGTCTTCAGAAGAGTTGCTGTATAGCACTTAGCGCTTTATTTGGTTGAATCATGCTAGTTCGATATTCTGCCGCTAGGGCGGCGCTGTTATCAACTTTTTAATACAGCTAGATAGAAATATGGTTTCTTCGAGAAAGTTGTAGGTCCTATCATTTTAAACATATCTTCTGAAAATACTAACTTTGCATGTCCTATATGCTTCGAGGTAGAGAAGGTTTTAGTTAATAGACTGAACTCTGAACTAATATGAAATGATCAACTAAAGCGCTAGATGTCATATAACAACTTTTCCAAAGACACCATAACTTTAAAACGAAAGATAGGGAAAGGGCGTGTGAATTGCGGGTTAGCCCCTTTTGCCCCCGGGGCTAGCACCCCGAATTACGAAAATGCTCGTGAGTTGAAAAGTAGTACATGTAATGATTTTATTTTTTTTAGACAACATGGGCCAATTAACTACTAATAAAATAATATATTATTACAATAAAAACAACGTTATTTGGAAATGCGGAAGATTTTCATTTCCTGTAAAAAAGGCAAAATGTGGGTTAGCCCCTTTTGGACGCCAGCCATTCATATGATTCGCATAAATTCGTACTTGTGGCTGGGACACAGACCTTTCGCATGAGCCGGCGTGGAATTGGTCAGTTCACAAATAGGATCTTTGTTCCGGTCACAAATACGATTTCTTTGCAATAATAATTCTAAAAAAATCTTTTGAGAAAACTATAGACTTCCAGAGCCAATTCCGGATCGTTCGGAACTATACGAATAGGGTCTATATCCGTCACAAGTCCGAATGTATGCGAATGATATTCCAAAAAATCTTAGAACTCTAGGACAAGGTTCACGAATTGGCCAGTTCCACTGATGTTCCAGATCTTCCGGAAGGTCATTATGTAGCCAAAAAAAAGGGAGGGTCACGTACGGATGAGTACGAACTCGTTCAAATGAGAATTCAAGAAACACTAAAAACGTATGGTTCTTAGCTTCATTAATTGATCAGTTCAGCGAACGTTCCAGATTTTCCGGATGATCACTATGTGAAAAATACGGTCATTTTTTTTACTCAGAACTAGAAATTAATGCCAATGCAACGTGAATAAATGTTTTCGAAAAAACTGCAGAATTCTAGAAGTAGATTCATGAATTAGACAGTTCTACGGATGTTCCGGATTTTCCTGTAGATTTTCACGTAGAATCCAGTATTTGAATCAGAGTATTAATATCATTTTAGATGGGATTTTATATGAGCTTTTAAGCTTATTACGAAACTTTGGGATCAGTTTCATTGATTGACCACATTGTCACTTGTTCAGTATTATGATATCGCTAGAATCTGCATCGGAAGCGTAATGCGGAACATCCAAGATCGAACCAATCATGTGCAAAACTGATATGTACATTCTTATTTTTGTTTTTGTTTTGGTTGTGCTTAGTATTAGTATTTTGTTAATAAACTTGTGATTTATGATGACGGTTCTGCATACATCTATGTATGCCAAACGTTACCCCATTTGGCACCGTTTCTAGCTGGCCAACCTGGTCAAAAACGGCAATATTTACCAGAAACTGATAATTGAAATTTGGGTACAAGTTCATATAGATTTGACTGAAAATGTATCTTAAAATTAAGTTCGAAATCGGGGTCAATATGACCCGCTTACACCTTATTCGTAACTTTTTTTGTACTGCCCTTCAGGAATGTATGAAAATTTTAAACTCTATTGAAAAACGTTGCTCTCCATGAAAGAGGAAAAATCAAGAAATTCCAAACTTCTAGCTGCAAAAGTTATCGCATTTTGAAAGTTCATTTTGGGTCACATTGACTCCAACACCTAAAGAAGGCTAAGTCAATCGAAATTATATTTTCCCGCTTTACAAGAACTTTTACTTTTTGTGGATGGTTTATTTATTCACTGTAATACTGTTTGTTTAGATCAATTTTATTTGATATCCCTATATTCTTTTTTGTTTGTTGCACAAAACTTTTAAATTTCAATATCCAACCGGAAAAGATATCCATCTTCACGGACCCCCATAAATCTTTTCACGGCCCCTAGGGGTCCGCGGACCTCAGGTTAAGAGTTATAACTGGGTTATGCGAACCAGTGTATCCCAAAATTGGGAACAAGAATCGTAACAAAAATTATGCATGTTCATATGTGTATATATTGTTGTGACTTGATTTTTTAGAAACACAAATAGTTTCATGAATTCGAGGCTTATTATTCATAGTTTCAGGAACCTGGTCACGCTTTTCGTAAATCTTTCAGTTCACGAGGTCGTGATATTTTCATGAATTTGTGAAGGGGGGCTTTTTCGTGCATTTATGTTTATATGAAACTGGGAAATCGAGCGATAAAGTTTTCGCATGTAAATGGCATCCTTAATCTGCATTTTTTATAAAGCATAAACATATCAATTCTCATCAGCTTAACTGGTCGGTGTTAAATCAGACCGGACTAAGTCGCAAAACATAAAAAAATGAGATAATGATAGAATTTGATAAAGAATTTTTTCAGCTATATTCGACTTTTTCCAGATTTGAAATATGTAACAATACGCAAGAATTATGGCGAAAATTAATTTCCAATTATAATGTAAAGGGTACTGCGATTCAAACTTTAAACTCGTTTTTCTCGAAATTAATACATTGTCACTTAATCCGGTCTGACCGACCGATTAGAACTCTTTTTCTTGCGGGACATCCCCCAGGATTAGAGGTTTGATCAGCTCAGATCGTTCTTGGGGCTAGTGTCAATCCGGTGCTAGCTTAGTCCTGTCAGTTATACTATGTTCACACTACAGACTTAAAACATGTTATAATAATTAGCAACAAGAAAAATGTCATCAAGATAGCGTTTGACTCGTAGTGTGAACGTAGTATTAGTGTCGGATTCTGATGAGAGGAATTTGAAACTCTTCTTAAAACTATCTTAAAACAAAATGTTAAAACTTAAATGAACAAAGAGTCCCAAAGATTGTCATAAACAAAAACAAAAAAGCAGCATACTTATGTCAGACAACTATATTAAATTTTACCTTACGGTGGATCTTGGTGTTGTTCTCATCGTTGACCGGAGCATTTCCAACAATCCTACTCTTTGAGAGAGATATGAATAAAACCTAGAGACTGTAGAGAAAAAGCAGTGACCGGTGCATGGCGGTGAGAGGAACTTGTATAGAGCTTTAGATGTTATGTGCAGAAGTTATTGGTTTGCGAACATTTCCTGTCATGACCCAGATTAATTCTAGGCACACAACAGCCATTGCCTCCTGGAGAAGGGATCGTTCAACTTTGCGCTAAGCGAACCACTAAACCATCCACTAATCTTATCCTGTATAAAATCTACCGATACCAGCTGATCAATAGTAGGGACTGACTGGCAAGGTTCACCGTCTGCACCGCGCTGAGATAACGAATAACACTTTTGATTTCATTGGACCGTGAGAAACCTGATCTGCGGCTGGCTTTGAGGAGCCGTAAAACTCTCAGACTCTCTCTTGGAGTGAGTTTCTTTGTGGTTGTTGTGGTTTCAAATCGCATATATTGCTGAAACCGGCTTCTCCCCCAAAACGACCTATAGGATTCGCTCTTTCTCCCCACAACCGAAACTCCGACTACAGCAGTGGGTGCTTGGCTGAGGGGTGCCTACTTCGGTGATCGTTGTTTTCAATTTTGGAAGCCCCGCTCGCTGCATTGTGCTTCTAAAGGTTGATAGCGTATCGATCGGCGTCTGCGGATTTTTTTTAATTTTACTTCTTTTTGGTTCTGCTTCGGATTACCGCGCAGCGGATCGCGGTTTGCAGGTATGTCGGGTCAGCATACGGACCCGCAGAGTTAGTTCTCCGGCTCAGCTTGGTGTCGAACGTTGTTCAGCGCTGTCTTTGGATGGAGTTTAGACGAAACTTCACCGCAGAAGTCACTCGTCTTTACCTCCGCACCGTGAACCCACGTCGCGTCCATTGTTTATGTGTGTTTCGTAATTTGCAGTTTTTGTTTTTGTCTCTTGGGTACAGTTTTGCTTTATCGCTGGGTTACCATCGGGCGTGAGGAGGTCGCATCTTTATCCAGTAATAAATTGTTGAAGTGCAAGATGTTGGTCGGTCGGGCGATGTTAATTAAGTGAATAGTTGAAGTGCACAGATATAATTGGCTAGTTTCGTGTGTTGTTACTGCGTAAGTGTTGCATTTTTAACAAAAGTTTAAAGAGTTGACCAATTAAGAAAGCGTGTGAGGCAATAGTGGCGCGAATGTGTTGCTAATACTATCTTGAATAATTCAGCAGTGAGAACCCGTGCAGCTAGTGTATCCATTTGAAGACATAAAGTGGATAGATTATCCGCTTCAGTGTGCTCGATTGGATGAACGAAAGAGTAAACCATCGTTACAAAATGGGGTGTAGTAAATTCGTAGTAGTCGGCAATAAGCACGAGGAAAATCGATCTGCTTGCTCGCTGGAAGACGATAGCATTTCGTTGCATGTAAGCTGCATGTGAATCATGTCGATGGGAATCGACATGATTGTGGTGTTATCTTCCGTTTCCCTTATTTCCAGTGTGAGAAAAGTTATTTTGCTGATATCGTGGGCGCTACAAAAACTATCACTATTGATTACAAATTCTGTATATCTCACGATGCTATGATTTCTAACAGGTTTGATATTATGATTCTTATGAAATTTAGATTGACAAAAGATTTTTGTATACAAAGCCAATACATTGTTTCCATGTTCACTTTTTGTATATAGAAAAGATGGTTCTGTAGAATCGTAGCGCTGATCTGGTGAAGGTAATTGTACTGTACTCATCGTATCGGCTCCAAATAAATGTTTACGAGTATGTCATCATTAGAGCTGGAAAGCCCAAACGTAAAAAAATTAGGGTACAATTCCGAGCGAACCGAAATTTAGTGACAACATTCTGGGGCTATAAGCGTAGGAGATTCATATTTTATTAATTTTTTATGGAATCGACCAATTTGTTCTGGTATAATGGTACAATAATCAAAATAAACTAACACACAGGTATTTTTGGTTTTATTGCACTGAAGAAAATCGGTTATTCGTAGTATAGTGAGAGTGCAGAAGCAACTTGAAAGTTCAGGAAGATTAAATAATTTATTTGTTTACTCATTACAAAATTGAAATCAATTTTATTTTCAATAAGATCGATCTTAAAAGAGTCCCGATAGCCATTTGAAAACACTGTTAACAGGCTGTTTCGATGCATTTGTATTGTCAAAGATAATTATGGTTCTTCGTACCTTGCTGCAGTTACTTTTTCGATGAACATACATAACTGTACCGTAATGAGTACCTAAAAACCCAACCTTCGTCGGTATCTTGCGTTGTTTGAGGTCGAAAAGAGTTCTGGCTAGAATAGGGAATGATGGAATAGGATGAATTTACTGCAAAGTCGCAACGCAAACTTCGTTGACCGTATCAGAGAGGGTGTTGTTTCATGTTTCATGACGTATTTTCGTAAAGAAATAACTGCAGCATATGAAAATATTTGTATTATTGGTTCAATCTTTTCTAATGTTCAAATTTCATACATAAACCGTTCTTAACATCATTTTCTTAGTTCACCAGTGTCAGGGGGGAAAGGTTATTTTTGTGGCTCAAGAAATACACAAGATGTATGCCACATCGTTACTTCCTGATTAGCAAAAAATATACTGCCAGCTGTTTTGACACATAAATAGACGTTTGAGTAGTCATTCTAGGAAAAAGTCGTTTAAGAAACTCGGTGAGGGTGGCGAATCGCTTCTCGACAAGTTCCGATATTAGTGGGTAGACCAGTTACACAGTACACGGTGTATTTATTAGAACAATTTTATGCAAAAAAATTCAGCATCTCTGAATCTTAGGAATATGAAAGAATGGACTTTCCCCTTTCATTTGAAACTAAGATCAAAATAATCCGTCGGGGGGTCCAGAGCAACTTTTTTTTTTGAAGTTTTTTTCATAACAATATAGGTTTTACTACTGGAGATAGTTCATATTTCTGTCCCTAGATGGTGCTTTATAATTCGAACAACACTAAAAGTGAGAAATTGATAGAAAATTCAATTGTCAACAAGTTTGTCGACCACTAAAAATTGATCTGAAATCATCCGGAAAAGTTGTTTAAGATTTTAACAAAGTTATATCTAAGATAGCTTCACACGAGGCCTAGTGGTTTGGAAATATGTTTTCTCGCACTTATTACATTACAAAAAAAAAAAAACAATTGGGTTTAAAATGTGAAATGAAAATATTAGACGGGATTCATTACGTTGACAATTCTAATTGAACTTCTGAAAATAAGGATGTTTGACAGAGTCAGAAAACTATTTGTGCTTTTGGTTTGTAATCCTTCCCGATAGATTCGAAGGGACTACCATTCATCGGAAGGTATTGCTTGGTTACAAGGGTTTGCTTGCATTTATGTTTCAGAAAGGACCATGCGTCGTATAACTTATGTTATGACCGCTTAAGTCAGCTATTATAATTCCGTTCAAGATGAAATGTTGGGACACACCGTTTCTAATTTAACGCAAACCACAGCAATAACTGTCCAAATTTTAGCAATGAAACGATTTATTCAAGTTTTCTCCGCAAAGCATATTCTGGCAGTTGTATTTTACGGCCATTTCCTATCAATTATGCAAGATATCGTTACTAAATTGAACCCAAATTAAGGGATATGTATTACTTTTGAAAACAAAATATGATTTGAGTACAACAATAACCTTATATACATAGAAGTCCTCGAATATATTCCAAAAAAAATTATCTTGATCCAAAAACTCAAAGTTTTTTGTTCACTCTTTGTCACATTGAGTTAATTTTGAAAACGGATAATCAGCGTTTTTAACCAAACGTTGCAATGAAATCCGCAAAATATTGCAATGGTGCGTTAAAAGTTTCATTGAGTTTGTTCAAATATAAATGTTGAAGTTCAGCACAAGTCAATTTTATACGAAGATGCTAACAGAGTAGGAGATTCATGTAAGAATAGTTATCAGTCATCCCTGAGAACAATCGCAAAAATGAAAAAGAAGGCATACATAATTGAAAAAGCTGTTTCTGCGGGAGGAATCACTTACCATCATGAAAAAGAATATTAATATCATACTAGTTTGGCCAACACTTATCTAAAACTTCTCATCCCAAAAATATGAATGGTGCCCTGTATCAGTGAATTATAATTTTCAGCTAAAAGATGAGACTTTCCAAGCTCTCAAATTCCGCTGAATTCACTATTGAACTAAACACAACTATTTGGCAAATAAAAAATGTGCATGTGAATTGACAAACCACTAGGTCTTCTGTGAAACTAACTTAGACTTAGAATTCGTAAAAATATTAAACTACTTTTCGGGATAATTTCAAATCGGTTTTTAGTTGGTAACAAAGTTGTAGACAATTAAATAATCTATCAGATTCTTACTTTTAGTGTTGTTCGAAGGTCTAAAGCACCATCTGGGGACAGAAATATGAACTAGTTCCATTATAAAATCTATGTTTTCACGAAAAAAACTTAAAAAAAAAAGTTGCTCTAGACCCCCCGACGGATTATTTTGATTTTGGTTTCAAATGAAAGGGGAAAGCCCATTCTTTCATATCCTGAAGTTTCAGAGATGCTGAATTTTTTTGCATAAAGTTGTTAAAAAAAGACACCGTGAGTAAAGCTGGGTCAACAAGATAGCAACAACAGCTAAGGAAGAAAATCAACGAACGAACAACAATAAATCAGAGACAATTGGTATAATGTTGTCCGTCGAAGTGGCTGAGAGCAAAGTGGCTCACGAAAACGAAACAGGACAGCGGGCAATGGAAAAAAAACACAAACGATTAACATAAAACAACAAGTGCTAAAGAAGAATCCTGCTTGAAGTAATATCCCGGACAGATGAGGATGGGGAGGAACTAGAGGTTAAGATTTAGGCTTATAACTAACTACTGCAGTTAAAATCCGATACTATCACGAATCAACAAGCACACGGAAAAAAATCCGTTCATAAATTTATGAAAACAAGATCACGATTTCGTGAACTGAAGAATTTACGAAAACCGTGACCAAGTTCCTGAAATTATGAATAATAACCTTGTATTCATGAAAATATTTATGTTTCCAAAAAACTAGTTCGCGTCGAATATATAGGGGAGACCGGGGCTGGTTGGCCGAGTTTTGCTTTCTTATTCTGGTTAAATTTTTTGAAAACCGGTTTGCGCTGTAATGAAGATACAACCCTTAAACACATATGTAATTTTTTTCATTCATGAAAAAAAAATCAGGGAAAAATTAGCAAACAAATGCGGAAAGAAAAATCGGCCAACCAACCTCAGGGTTAGTAGGTTGGCCGAGTTTGGTAAAATAAGTTAAACACCTCAAATTTATCAGTGGAAAACTTTTAATTAAAAAAACATCGTTTTTTCGTATATATGTAAGAAAAAAATCCACTCTTCACTTTTAGTCTTTTTGGCCTTTTTGGACTTTTTACCAGCTCTCGCTGATTTTTTTCCTCCGCCAGCGTACGCTTACGTTTGATTTCTTTTTTCTGCTCCTCCAATACTGCTTTTATTGGGGAATAGGTCAAAATTTGAGACGATCGGTGTTTACGAACTTGCCACTTCTTCGAATCAGATCGTGCACTCGCCTTGGAAATAGGTCTGACGTCTTCAGAGAGGCTTACATGTGCAGCAGATTCTATGCTAATGGACGGGTTTTGTTCGGGGTTGAGTCGATCTGTGACAAATCCTGCCAGAAACTCCTCTTATTTCTATTTGGTAATAATTTTAAATTATTTTTATTACTTATTTCTCGTTTATATTTTTCCTTATAATCATCAATATTAGCATAATATCAAATTTTGCTTTGAAAAAGGTTGGCATTTCACAAATATCAAAGTGCACATTACTCTACACTAAATTTACAACTCGGCCAACCAGCCCCGCTCAGAACTCGGCCAACCTACCCCAATGTATATTTTCGAGAACAATCACGATTTACACAAACAAATATAAGGTTACACTGGTAACCGTTATACCATTTTGTTGGGTTTTGAATACCCTTTCCAGCAGCACAAAGTTATTGGAAATCAGATTTAAATTGATTCGCGTTACACATATTATTTTTCAGAAGCAGAAATTTACTCCCCAGTGCCGAAAAAAGAACAAACGTGCTCCTGTACAAACGACACCACCAAAACACCTGAAATTACGTCGGTACATTGGTGACCTAATACCCCACCAAAATCACTATAGATGTCGCTACTGCGAATAATAGCCTTTTCGTAAAAGACACTCAACCAACCTGCCCCTTCGGCCAACCAGCCCCGGTCACCCCTACATGGCGTTACATTCAAATGTTTGGTAGGGTTACTGTGGTTATTCCCTGGACATGTTTAATTTTTGTTGTGATCCTTGTTCACAATTTGGGAATATACAGACGACAGTTAAACGATGTTCATGATTTCAGGAGCTTAATCGCGATTTTTGTGATTTCTCATCAAGTTACCGTGATATTTTATTCATGCGTTTGCTGTCGAATTTCTGTCAGAGTAGCGTGATTTATTTCCATGAGTCACGATTTTCGTAATTTCTATTTTGTGGCATTTTAGTCATAAGTAGAGTGTTTCGTGCTCACGATTTCAGGATACTAGTCACGTTTTTTTTTGTGTGAGTAATGTGATTTATATTCATGATTTCAGGAACTTTGTAACGATTTTCATAATTTCTATTCACGTTGTCGTGATATTTTAGTCACGAGTAGAGTAATTTATGTTCATGAATTCAATAATGTGTTTTATATTCATGATTTCAGGATCTTAGTCACGATTTTCATTATTTTAATTCACGTTATCTTGATATTTTAGTCACGAGTAGAGTGATTTATGTTCATGATTTCAGGATCTTAGTCACAATTTTTGATATTTTTGTCACGAATAGTATGATTTGTGTTCTTGATTTTAGGATCTTAGTCACGATTTTCGGAATTTATTTGCATGTTATCATAACATTTTATTCTAGAATTTACTTTAGAATTTAACACGTGGGGAGTAATGTGACTGATATCTATGTCAGTAGTTTTATTGGGATATTCGTGATTTCTCTTCGCCTTACCACGATCTGTTATTTTCTGGCTTATATCGGTTTTTGTACTCGGAGTATCGCGACAATATAGACAGAAACAAAAAAGGTGTGACTAATAAGCGGAATCTTGTTCCATGAATTATATCACGAATGCGATTTGTAGCTCTATAATGTGGGCTCAGTGCAGTTTTCTTTTCCTGTCAAGACATTATGCTGAACATTATAATTTGAATAACGATGTTCTAGGCAGCGTTGCCAATGTTCCAGATTTATCTGGAATCTTCCAGATTTTTCCCAACTGAATAGACATTCGTTCAACCCAGACATTTTGCCAGATTTTTTGAATTTGGCCAGATTTTTCCAGATTTTCTGAATTTAACGTTACACCCCAGCGGGAATGCCATTATGCCAGATAGAGTTTTTTTAAGCTTCTAGCAAAAAGACAAACCTCTCATTCTACCAGATTTTTAAATTATAGAGGTTGTTACACACAAATTTTGGAAATCTGGGTCATATTTTTCGAAACAAAAATCGATTAATGGTCTATGAAGACCATGTATGCTAAATTTCGATTACTTTGAGGTCGCTGTCAAGTGACAGATTTTACCAGACATTTTTATTTGATTTGCCAGATTTTCATTGAAAAATAGTGGCAACCCTGGTTCTAGGTCCTAATAGTTTTCTTATATCTACTGCTCGTGTCTCTAGCAGGTCGCTAGCAGCTAGACATATATGACATTTCATGGATTAGTGCATGGAACAAAAATGATTCTACCAATAATACTCTAGATTTTGTGAAAAAGTTCCAGTGGAAATTTCATGACAATGTTGCATGAAATTGAAAACGATTAGGGATATCTTCTAAATATCACAAGCACGCAAGATCCTAGGTTTAGTACTAGGAATCATGAACAAGTTCACGAACCCATGAATAATATTTCATCATTTTGTGAAATGACAAAGCTTAGTGAAATGATCAGTCGTGACTATTGTTCTAGGAATCATGAACCAGTTCACAAATACGTTAATAATATTTCATGATTTCGTGAACTATTTCACGAGCACGAATGGTAAGTCGGGACTATTATACAGGGAATCATGCACCAGTGCACGAATCCATGAATAATGTTTTATGATTTTGCGAACCAGTCGTGACTTTCAGTTCATAAATACATAAATAATATTCTATGATTTCTATCTCACGACCACGAATGGTAAATCGTGGCTATTATACTAGGAATCATGCAGCAGCTCACGAATACATGAAAAATAGTGCCTGATTTCACGAACGCGAATGGTTAATCGTGACAAGTATACTAGTATCAACCAGTTCACGAATACATGAATAATATTTCATGATTTTTTGAACTATTTCACGACCACGAATGGTAGATCGGGACTATTATGCTAGGAATCATGAACCAGCTCACGGATACATGAATAGTATTTGATGATTTTGTGAACGATCTCTCGAGTGCGACTATTGGATCGTGACTAATATATTAAGAATCATGAATTAGTTCTCGAGGATTGCATGGATTCATGAATAAAATTCCGAGTTTCGTGAAATAGTTCATGAGAAAGTATCCAGACTGTTTTGATTTTGTGAACTAATGTGCCCAAATCTATGAATAACATCATAGGACCTTTGGTTTTATGAATAATGCTCTTAAAGTTGTGTGCGCAAAACGAAAACAAATATTTCCACCAATAAAAGCGTTACGCGGGCGTTACTGAAGGGAAATATAACATAATTCCAAAAGCCATGATTTTTGTTCATGGTCCTGTTTCCGTGACGTAAAAACGTGGTTGTTTCAAAATTCATGGCACTTTATTCACGATTTTAGGAACATTTTTTTTCCTGTTGATGATTTCTTCTCGATATCAGACATAGGCCCAATTTGTTGAGCTGAGTCGATTGATGCACAAGACTCGGTCCTCCAGGCCTCGGAAAAAATCTCTAATAGTTAAGGGTATCTATACCTTTTATAGGAGAATCGTATAAAAAGCAAAACCCTTCCCTTGAGGATTTTCGGCGTACGGGCCTGCTAACGTAACCGTTGGACAACTTAAACATTAGCTTAGTGCGCATAAACTATTTTCGTTTTAAACTTATGGGAACTTTATCATAAAAATATAACTTTTTCAAATATCATTATTTTTGGTTAGGGCACTTAACATTAAAAACTGTTCCTACCAAATGAAATATCATAATTCTTCTCACATTAAAAATTTAAAAAGGGCAAACTACTTGTAACCCACGTAACCATTTGGGGCCACAATCTTGTGTGGCTAGTTATACGATCTATGGGGTTAGTGTTCCAGAGCCCAGTAAATTTAGGACGGAATGCACAAAAAAGTGATTCTTGTTTCATAAACATATACAGTGGATTTATGTTTAAGAATGCCTCAAGAGTAGCGGTAAATATTGACGTGAAGTCATCGTCGACTTCTCTGCAACCACACAAGGCACCCGTATGCTAGTATTACTTTAGCAGTTGTTTTGTAGATCCACTGAACGTACTTGAGCCCCCAAGATTTGCCGAAAGCCCGTCTACATTTGTCGCAGGTCATGCAAGCTCTCTTGATTGCTGAAATTGATGTGGGCAGATAATTTAGTTTGGGGTTAAGAATTCTACCAACATACTAAACTTGATCTGGGTCAATAATTTCAGAATCAAAGAACTGTAACGGACAAGCTCCGGTCGTAATCTTTCGTTACATGAAAATCATCATGGATTGTTTTATTTGGATTACCTGATAGTCCAACACGAAGACACCATTGCTAAACAACACATAAAGCTTATTGCATTACATCAAAAAGTGTGTTAATGTAAATACCGATGATCATTATATGACAATCGGCGAAACCATATGTCATAAAGTTTCCTCAACCAGCCATCGGCGACAAGGTGACATAGAAGCGGTGACAGCACACGAGCTTGAGGACATCCGCAAACACTCAGTTTTCTTATCTCTACTTGCCTTAACGATTAGCACAGACGTCGGTTGCTAAGCATTGCGTGTATCCAGTTCGTGATATATTGAGCTACTCCATGCTGCTTTCAAGATGGATTCGAAGGACACGTTGTCAAAAATACTTTCAATATCAAAAGCTCCTAAACTTGATTGCTTTGTGGTCTAGGTCTGAACGAATCCACTACGTTAAGGACATGCTGAATAGAGTCACAAGGTGGCAGCTGAAATGGCTGCCGTGGTTTCTGCTTCTTCTTTTCATTTCATCGTCAAAATCAAAACATTGCATTGGCGCGCAAGCAAAATCGTTTGTAACTTAAATGTCTTATCTCAGATTGCCTAGAAATTGTATCACTGTATGTAAGCATGTTAGCACATGCAGATGAATAGGTTCTCTTCGCTGAATTTTGATTCGTTTGGAAAATTTGTACCTTTTTATGTTTCAAAACAAATGAAACACGTGATACAAAAATCAGTCAGCTGATTGCTGAACGATACGGTTGTATGCGTGCCATCTCCTATCGGTATAGTACGTTCTAGCCGCACACAGATGCTGAACGTAACCCGAAATCACCTTTGTTGTGATTTTTGCATCGCTTCACCTTAACCATATCGTTTTCCAATTTTCGAAAGGCACAACATTTACTTTGTATGTGTCCCTTCTTTTCACAAAAAGTACAAAAGGCATTTGACAAATGTGGTTGTTGTCTAGTATTATACCTATAGTTGCTATAATTTGAATTCACTCTTCCAGAACTCTCAAATAACGCATTTCTTCGACCTCTATAACCTAAACAACTTTTCACTGGCCCTAGATTTTCTTGATTTCCAATTTTAACAGCATTTAAAATTCTGTGTAAATGATTTGTATCCAGACTATTGGTGGTATTGTTTAAAATGGTAGAATCTAGGACTTTGACGTTTGTTGCTGCAATCACCCATGTTACTATAATCTTCTCAGCATATTCTAGAGTGAGGTTATCCTCATTTAAGAGTCTTTGCTGTAAGGCTTTATCTCTTAATCCAGCAACTAGTCTGTCCCAAATTTCCACTTGCTTATGCTTATCCCCGAAAGTACAAAATTCTGCTTGAAGTTTAACCGCTAGTATAAAGTCCTCAATTGTTTCATCTAATTGTTGTGTTCTCTGATGAAATTTGAATCGTTGAATTAATTCTGATTCCACTTTATCTAATCTCAGCTTCAATTTAACTACCATAGCGCTATAAGGGGCGTCGATTAATTTTCCATTTGGAAATAAAAGCTTTAATTGAGCGAAAATAATAGGACCACCTCACGCATCGAAATGTGCCTTTTTGGATTCCTCGGTAACGTTATTCATAATAAAATAATACCCAAGCCTCTCTTCCCAATCTGAGAAGGATGTACCCTTACGATATGACTATTGTCGTAACCATATTAATCATCTTAAAAGTTCAGCAAAAATATTTTTTAAATATATCAGAATATGGCGCTAATAGTGTTAAGCGATGTTATGCGAATAAAAAGGAAGAAAACGACTCACCGAGTTTTTGCAGATCTCACCAGATTCGACCCTTGCCGATTTAAAATTGTCTGCTACCTTCGACCTTCGCCGGAATACTTGACTGTTGCTGATTCACTCCAAGACCTTTGCCGGAATACTTTTCCTTTGTCCTTCGCCGGAATACTCGACTGTTACAGTTGCACTTCACGACCTTTGCCGGTATACTTGACCTTCGTTGTAAATCGTCGGAGCACTTGACCTTTGCCTGATTGCTTATCGAAGAAACTAAAATATTCTGCCGATGCACTGGTGAAGTCACGGTGCAGTTTGCTCTTTTTCCGAAATTTAAAAGAAAAGAAAATTCATTAGAATAATTATAAAATACGTTTTTAATTGTCTCAATAGAAACAATAGGTCAATTGTTTTAATCAAAGGTAATTGTTGTATAGAATAGACACCACGCATTTAAAACAAAATGCCGGTCATCGAATGTATGGGCGCCTAAAAATCACGTTAGTTCGAAGAAGATAAATCACAAGGAAAAAAAATTAATATTTATCACATTCACCTTTTTCCTATAACCGAAAACCACCTATACGTACTTTACCTTAGTACAACTTATCACTCAGCTAGTGAAGCAAAAAAAAAAATCTTTCCAGTCTTTGTTAGCTTCGCTTTTTCAAGTTCACTCTACCTCAGTCACCAAATTTTCTGGCAGAGGCTGCTCTGCTAGATTTCTGTAAGTCTTGGTTTGGCAGATTTCTTGGCACAGCCCTGTCAGATTTCTTGGCACATCCTGTCGGGTTAGTTGAACTAGGGCGAACTCGGTTTCGCTCGCGTTTTCTGGAAAATTTCGACAGGAACCGAGCAAAACCCTGGCATAACTCGGAAATAAATCGTGCAATTCCTACCTGGTAGAATTTAGCACGAATAGAGCAAAACATCTGACAAAGATGTGGCAGGTAGCGTACAAAAATCTTGACCATACATTCCTGGCTGGATTCTGGCTAAAATTGAGTAGCATCGGTTAGTTTAACCGCTTCTCTCAGAAACGGTTGTTGCATTTGAGCGAATTCTTTGCCAGAATTCTCGCACAAATCGCGCAAAATACTGGCAGAAACGCTGCCAGAATCAATTTCGCTTTGCTAAACTTTTGCTAACTTTCTGCTTGCTACGGTGACTGGGACCTAGTTACCGCTAAAATATGGAAACAAAAGGCCACATGCGCCGTGAAAAACCCTTTTTACTGGGTTCTAACTTCTGTTTTACCCGAGGGTCTGCCCCAAAGAGAAAAAGAGCGTGTCCGGATAAGAATAAGAAGAGTAGCAGATTTGACAAACGCAAAACAGATTCAAGATAATCTGCATAAAGTGTATGCATGTGTGTACAATAATATTTTTGGTGGCGAACGCTTTGAGAGGCTGAAAGCACTAGTTTCTATATTCAAAACATTGTTTTAATGAATTTCGTTTTTTCTAACCTCTTTTTTTGGGAAGTGAATCAGTATTTACGCAATGTCGATCTTGCCAATCGTAAAACCAAAACTCTCGCTTTATGTATGCCTATGCCTTATCTGGTACCATCTTGGGTTTTCACGTCATTTGCAGTTTGACAAGACCAAAATTTGACAAGACCATAGTTTGATGTTGGAACGGTCTATCCCTGAGAATGATCATAGGAAGGGCAATCCCTCGGTTTTACCTCGTCGCCAAATTGTTATTTATTGACTTACCAGCTTTTAATCCACTAGCCAATGCAGAAACCGAAATTTAAAAGCAGTGTGAACTAAGAGGAAACTACCGGCTAGACACTATTTGTACTGAGGGAAAACGGTGATAGAGTAAGTGAAGGTAGAATGGTTGCAAGTCTAAATCGAACTGAGGTGAGATCGACTAAACCGATATTTATTCTTTGGTATTCTTGCTCGCAACAGTGTTACCAAAAACTACTTTAATTTTATCAATAGCTTATATCAGATGTATAACACTTTATAGCAGTACATAACACTTTCAAAATTTCATTAAGTTTTCAGTGATTATCTGAAGTCATCAGATCAGAATTAATTAATTTTACAGTAAACTTTAGAGTAGTAGTTTTCAACCGGGGGTGAATTAAGCCGGGTAAACTTCGACTTGTTATTCTAATATTTCAATCGAATTATTGTCACTATAATATAGAGCCAACAATTCGATGGAAATATTAGGATAACAAGTTGAAATTTAATAGTACATGGCGTGTCAGAAATGTTATAAATTCAAACCATTTTGCACACACGAATCTCGTTTTAACCTTTCAGCAATAAATGTGATGCTGCAGCTAAAATTTCCATTATGTTGACACCATATTTATATTTTCACAAGACTGACGAGCTGTTTACAGTATCATGGATTCAATCTAAACCTGCGCCTGCTTCGTGCCATCTCTTCTCGCGCCATTGCGCTTGGCACAGGCGGCCTGCATCAAGTCTCTTTCGGTGCTAATTTGAAAAGCATGCGAGCAAAGTGGCAGGTAATCCCCAAAATTGGTGGGAAACAACTGACTTTCCGTTGGGGTTTTGTATTTAGAACACACCGCAACGCGAAAAAAGCACGGAATATCGATGCACGAAATGAGCACCAACCAACCTATGCTGAGCAAACATGTACCCACCAAGGTCAACATTGTCGGTAAACCTACGAGACAACGTGCATAGCACACGTGCTTTATTGACCATAAGATGAGGTTAGAAAGTTGAATAACTGGCAGCTCATGGGGCACATGTCTTCTTTTTGAATTGATCCATTCGTGTTTGCTCGCATGGAAGCTAGTAAACTCTTGGTTAAATATCAGATGAAGGAAAAACACACGAAAAGGCTTGTTTGTATGGTTTATGGTGGAATCTTTTGTGTTATGTAAGTCTGTTAATTGACTTATGCAGCTCTGATTGACATGTCAAGGGATCCCAGTCCTTCGAATGTAATTAGTATACAAATTTTATCGTAGGTAAATAAAACCAAACACGTAATGTGCTTAAGTGAGATTGCAAAGAAGTGATATTGGGAAACTATTCATTATCCGAAGAATGAAATCAACGCCTCTCTATAAGAACTATGAAACATTCGTACACGCCAACAAGTAACGAAAGTGAATACGTTTCCGAATGGTTGGGCACGAGTTGTAACCGTTTGCACTACATTCAATGATGTGATTTCCCGTGCGTTTCTATATCCGTTAATGGCAAAACGAGAGCGGCAGTCAAAAACCGTTCTTGGGTGTTGATTGCAAAGAAGACGATCGAGTTGTTGAAGCAGTCGAATGTTTTATTCAGGCCATTCTAGCTAGCAGTACATAATTGAAATAAATGCATGCGTGATATTATACAAAACGGGCAATTTATAAATAACGCGCGCATTTTGCATTGACCCGATTCAGCACACAACTTGAAACAGTATAGCTCTTAGCGGGCATTTCCCCAATTAGCAAATATTTTCTAAGCTCAGCTTCACAAAACCCTGCACCAAAAATTTGCATCAATGTAAATCATTATCCAATTAAATGATTTTAAAAGATGAATTATAACATAAAATGTCATACGGAATTTTTCTGATTCTATTTCAACATTTGGTGGTAGGGTGTTAGAAGAGTTGCAAATAGTGTGTAACGCATTGTAGTCTGTAACGCATAAGCCATGAGCAGGGCAATTAGGTTATTTACTGAAACAGTTTACCTCACTTTTCTTGACGGTTCGATTCTACTGTTTACATGGACTTAGAAAAATTTGTGGATGGCTAGATTCGCTCGAAGCGAATCGTAATGAATTTTTCTAAGTCCATGTAAACAGTACAAGCGAACTGTCAAAAATGAACACTTAGTTCATTTGTGACGTCACCGTAACGTATTCAATAGTACAAGCAAACAGTCAAAAATGAACACTTGTGTTCATTTGTGACGTCAGTGTAAAGTATTTAATTAGTGGTAAAATAAACGCGTAAGCAAAATCATTATTTTCAAAGTAATTAGTTATTGAGATACTATAAATACCTTATTTATGCTTCTTATTAGACATGTTTTATACATAATTGGTGAAAATACTTCGACATGAACATATTTTTTCAGCAATTATTATTGACTTGTGACTTCATATCCAAAAATGAGCGCGTGGATAAAATGAACACGTGGTGGTGGTGGTGGTAAAATGAACACCTGGAGAGTGAAGACAATGTTTTTGCCTTTCTCATATTTACTTTATATAGAAATAGAAATATTGTGGTATGACTCAATTTGATGTTATGCACCTCAGCTTTCCCTTCATAATTCATATACGAAGGGCCTTGTCTGATTTTGCATATTATCCCAGTTAAAATCAACTCGTTTAATGAATCTGATTACCTTACTAGGATTTGATTGCCAAATCTCAGTGGGCTGTAGGAACCCTTTTCCAAAAATTGAATATCTGTGACTAACAAGAGCGCTACAATCACAATTGCCGATTATTTATCTCACAAGCAAGATGAGTTAAACTACCTAGGCAACATGATAATCATTAGTATGCAATGTACGAATACCACCATGCTTCGCAACGTAACGCAACGCAACGCAACATTATTTTCAAATTTCTTAAATTATAGTCTACATGTATTACTTAGCACTGTTAAAAAATGCAAAAATGTCGATTTTGGAAAAAATGTGGGTTAGCCCCTTTTGGACGCCAGCCATTCACAGTAAGACACAAACTAGAACATCCGGTCGTGAACATTACGAACGCGAAAGAAGATAAACCAAACGATCCTCAAGTTGCAGTGGACAACATTTAAAATATTTCGCCGTCTAGAAAAAGGATCTCAGCACGTAGCATCAAGCTGCGCCTGAAAGAGTTAAATAATAAAAATATTGCTGTTTTTAATTTATTGCAAAAAAAAGAACAATCGGCCTCGTCGAGTTACCGTAATTGTGGCAAACAGTATCTAATGTTTAATATTTTTTGAAACAGTAATATAACTTAGACATATGCGCTACTCTGCTATATGTTTGTTAGGGTTTCATCTATAAAATAAAAATTTTCGAGTGTAAGGTGTCAAAAATAACGTCTTTCTCGGAATAAGATTTTTCGAATCTTCGGGCATTCTCGTTTTTGAAGCATTCAACCAATCAACTTCGGGTTTTGCCCGCTTAAAAGAAGACAACATTCTCGGGCGCTGTAACCTACAAAATCGCAATATTTTGATAATTAACGATTTTTTACAGCCGACCGAAGTGGAAAAATCATGCGAAAAAACGATATAAAGTTTCAAGTGGCCTCTATTTTGTTTTACAACCGAGTATTCTAAGCAATGAAATATACCTTGTTCATCCAATGACGAAGAAGATAATTGGCAGGACGCTGATGATTTATGAGCATGTTAATAACAAAAAAAACTTTGAATGTTGGAATATATGAAATGGAATATAATATGGGTCATTCCACGCGAAGTGATCAAAAAAAGATGTAAACTTGAAATCGACCTTCACGGATCTGAACAAAATTTGGAGGAATTGTTCATCTAGGGCCAATATATAATAACCTAAATTTTTGTGACAATTTAACCACCCCTCGGGTCATGGGAGCACCCCCCGTTTTGGCAAATTGCCAAAACCCTTGATTTTCTTTTGATCATATCTCCGGTTCTATTTACTCTAGAATCAAACAACAAGATGGCTTTTGAAGAAAATTGTTCAAGGAGTCTATAAAAAATATTATTTTTACCGACAGTGTTGCCAACTATGCAATTTTTTCAGTTAAATATTAAAAGTTAATTTTTCTCTCTATACGTATATTTTAATTTTGAAAATTTTAATGCCATCGCGTTCCTCAGACATTTTTACATAAAAAACATTTATCGTCCCAATATAATATGAGCGCATCCTGAGATATACCGTTTTGAAGAGAAAAACTCCGATTTTCTCATATAAAAATCCATTTTTATTGGCCAAAATTGAGAAAATCTTCAAACTGTCATAAACATCGACCCTGATCTGCTAGAAGCAAACCAAATACGTAGTTTTTCATCATTTCTCGTCTACTTCACGAAAAATTATGTTTTTCAGTGTTCTGCGCTTGCGATTTTATATGGGAAATTGCGGTTTTTCTCTTCAAAACGGTGTATCTCAGGATGCGCTCATATTATATTGGGATGATAAGCGTTTTTTATGTAAAAATGTCTGAGGAACGTGATGGCATTAAAATTTTCAAAATTAAAATATATGTATTTAAAGAAAAATTTAATTTTAATATTTAGCTGAAAAAATTGCATAGTTGGCAACACTGTAGGCAAAAAATAATATTTTTTATAGACTCCTTGAACAATTTTCTTCAAAAGCCATCTTATGGTTTGATTCTAGAGTAAATAGAACCGGAGATATGATCAAAAGAAAATCAAGGGTTTTGGCATTTTGCCAAAAAGGGGGTTACTCCCATGACCCGAGGGGTGGTTCAATTGTCACAAAAAATTGGGTTTTTATGTATTGGCCCTAGATGAACAATTCCTCCAAATTTTGTTCAAATCCGTGGAGGTCGATTACACGTGCCTTGATCACTTCGCATGGAATGACCCATATTTCAAATGTTTATTAATTTCGCATAATGGTTTATTTTTCATGCTTCATAATAGAAATAATTTATTGAAACACTAGTCTATTTTACATCACATTATTTCAAGGATCCCTTTAGGTCGCCCTATAATTTATATATGTATCAATAGGGCATTTCTTGCTGAACAACAAATAAATAAATTTAGCGCTACTACCTGGTACTCTACAAACCGTAGTCCCTTAAAGTTAGCCCAAAACAATCAAAAAACAGGCATACATCCCAAAAACGAAGAGATAGCGAGTTGGTCTATTCTGCAAAAAGGTGTGTTTTGAAAGTATCTACAACTTTCTAGAACATCGGAGAACTGTAAAAAAAATCAAATAAAAACCTGATTTAATCCACCTAGCGGTGCAATTGTGCCTTTCTCATTTCTCCAAACTATGACTTCATGGCTGGTAATGTTCAATATAATTGTGGAAATGTCTATTACATTCTTAGTACACTTTGCACTTATACACAATGGCTCGCCAGCCACGAACTTGATGTGCTACGCGTCGATAGTGAAACACTTGAAACAAAAAATATAATCTTTAATTTGCACCCATTTCAATAAATTTCGCATTTTTTTGACAATATTGATAGAGGTTTGACAGTGGTACCAGTTTAAATGAAAACTTGCAGTGTGGCCGCACTCCAGAGCCGGAACCCGATCGAAACGAAATCGATAGCAGCCGATTTTTTTTATTCACCGCGAGTCGCATCAGGTTCATTTTCAACCGTCAAAATAGAGCTTCGATTATTTGTAACTCTGCCTGGGGAGAACAATGGCGGAGCTCAATGGAGTTTAGTCGGTATTACCTTGTTCATGGTGGAGCCCGACACTCCGTGTGGTAGCTTGGCATCTACTAGGCACGTGTACTGGGTCAGTGCGTAAATTGCATTCTCCATTGTAAAAAAATCTCTCAGGACCATGCACACACAAACAGTTTCCGATCTTGTCGAACTGAGTCGAATGGTATATACTTCGACTCTCCGGGCCTTGGTTAAAAAGTCGATGTTTAGAGCGATTTTATAACCTTTCTATATGAGAAAGGCCAATTAGTCAATTTTAAATCATAAAAATTGCCCCGTGTTACCGAGAGTGGAACGAGTAAAGTGATTTGGACGCATAACCAAATACATCACGTGGTTTCCACACGCACCCTAAAACGATGGTATCATTTAAATCGTACGTAAACAGAAACAAACAAAATAGGCCAAAACTCGAAATGTATTCCTATCGATGTTCTCAAGACAGAAATTGTTCAAAATTGTTTCATATTTTCTTACACATACCTATTTGGGTGTTATTAAAATAAATGTCTCGATACATCAAGTCTGATCAGATGTATTCAATAGGTGCAAATTTGTCGGTCATTGCCATTGGATCTGGTGAAGAAGTTTAAAGTATGCTGGGACAGAAACTATGGAATCTGAAGATAATCTGAGATCATTTTCGATCTGACAGCTAGTTGTGCAATTATGTATGAATGATAATAATAACTACATATTTAGTATTTAGGATTCAGCTCAGTATTATAGCAGCACAACAAACATACTTTGTAATCGAGATACTTTCGCGTATCCACTAATAACCAAAGTAAGAAATATTCAAATTCATTGAATGAAAATTGATTAAATTCAGCCGCATTCATTTTCAATATTGAGTGACGCAGCTGAAAACGTCAAGCGAATAAACTGCCCAGTCATCCATGCAGATTTTCATTCGTCTCCGATTATTACACGAAGCGGGCGTGCAGCAACGAATCAAACGCATCAAAGTATGCCCTGGAACAATGTAAGCGATGATGATTGTTGTTTCATATACTTTTCCGGCATTTGAAAACATTTTCCTATATAATTAGTGAAATGAATATATTGTACGATATTTAACTGAATGAATAACATGGGTTTTTTCTATTCACCGCGAGTCGCATCAGGTTCATTTTCAGCCGTCAAAAAAGAGCTTCGATTATTTTTAACTCTGCTAATAACTCGAAACCAAAACTACACAAAGGTCATTTGACAATCGGTGTGGGCAATGTTGCGAGCACTTCGGTCAAAATCAATTTATTTGCCGTGCTTGCTATAAATACATTTTGTGGTTTTTAACTGTTTAAGTATTATGATGTAAGAGGTGTATGGGAAATTCGTATGGGACCACGCTAACCATCTAAAGTCAGATCGGGATGAAATTCAACAGCAACCAATTGAAGCATTGCATCAATCATTTCCAATTGGGAAGATGGTGGATATGGGTCAAGAATTTTATGAGGAATAGGTGTGAAATTAACTGTGAACATTGGGGAGTTCTCTTGGGGTCAAGATTGGTCTAGGTGGCCAATGTGATCAAAGCGTCAAATTTATGTAATTGAACAACAGTTCTAATAAGTTTTGCATCATCTAGGTGTCATGGTGGTTCCAGTTTATATGGGGGTTTATTGTATTACCGCGCATCTCATCCACTAACTCCGGAACCGGATGTCATATCAGAAATAAATTCAATAGCACCCTATGCAGGGCCGCAGAGAGAAAATGCGGGCCCGGGGGGTCCAACGTACGGGGCCCCACCACTATGTATTACCTGAGTACAAAAAAGTTAATGTTTGAAATCCATTGGAGTTCACTAATATTATGTACACTCAGGTTTTTTTACGCAGTATATTGCGCGGTATTTTTTACGCGGTTTTCATTTACGCGGATTTTGAAATTTACGTGGTTCTCATTTACGCGGTTTTTGAAATTTACGCGGTTTTCATTTACGCGGATTTTTTAATTTACGCGGTATCCATTAACGAGGTTCCCATTAACGCCGATTCTTACATTTACACGGTCTTCATTTACGCGGATTTTGAAATTTATGCGGTTTTCATTTACGCGGCCTGTATTCCCCGCGTAAAAAAACCTGAGTGTATAGTACACTGAAATTTTTTATTCATGTACCAGTTTTTTGCTCTAGTTGTTTGTAGTGCCAATGAAAAAAAACCTAGTTTTTTACACTTTGGGAGTTTTTTAATATCTCTTCGACAGTTTTGGTGACTTTGAAAAGCGCCATTTTTGTCAATAGGAAAACTAAATATTAAAAGAATGTACAAAAGATCTAAAAACAACAAAATCAACCAAATAAACAAATTAATGTCAATTGTCAAAAAATGTTTATTCAAAAAAAAACAAAACGAAACCTATAAAAATTGACAAAAGAAAACAGGAAACTAGAAAAACATATTGCGAAGATTAAAGAAAGTAGGAAAATTTTAAGAAGCAATGAAAATGAAAAAGATGGGTGGGTAATGTCTGCGACATAACCGGAGAGATGTAGAATACATAAAGAACACGTTCTTCAAATATGTTGATACTCATTGGAATTTTCGGACAAAAGGTGATTTGGGCGAGGAATATTTCAAATTATTCTTTACAAAAATGATGGTGGTCCTGAAAAGGACCGGTTTTGTTGGCGTTGTTGGCCTTGGTGAGGGAGATGGCTAACGATGAAATTAATTGTTAGCATGAGGAAGTCGCGTAGTACTGGCCAATGGAAGAACAGATAATAATTGATTCCTGAAAATCAATTTTTCTTTATTCATGTAAATTATACATACTTACAAATCTAATAGAAGATTCCTGGTCATATTTCTGAATCATTAGTGCGAACATTGTGTAATTTGGTTAAGTACAATGAAAGTTACAAACTTTCCAAACTCGACCTTCTGTTCCTTCAGAAATATTGAAATGGGGTGTCTATATTAAACCGTTAGTCGTGGTCACAATAAAAAAGATGGGTGGGTAATGTCTGCGACATAACCGGAGTGTCGTAACTACACTTGTGACGTTAATCCAAATCTAATGATATGCAACGAAATTACGTTTGCATGTGAAATTTTCAAATGATTCGTTATAATTATGGTTAAAAATTCTAATTGGAAATTCTTTTCCATCACCAACTATTTTTCTTTTTTCGAATCTACAGCATTCTTTGAAAATATTGTTGAAATGTTATTGATGAAAAACTGAAAATACGTTTGGCAACACTGCTCACTAAATGGATAGTGGGAAGACGCACATTCGTTTTGATTATGCTAGTATTAGTAGCAGAAAAGAAAGAAAAGGCGCATGGCCCGAAAACGAGCAAGCGAGAGAGCGATAGTAGTTCGTATTCGCTCTACTAAACTAAAAAAAAAAGATGGGTGGGTAATGTCTGTAACATAACCGGAGCATCGTGACTTCACTTCGAGACGTTAATTTAAATCTAATGATTTATGCAGTTAATCAAAGGAGGCTGCCAAAAAGTTCGAATAAAAGCAAGCGACTAGTGTACTTTGCACGTTCTATATTTTATCAATACTAGAGAGGATCAATAAAATAATTCAAATTGTAATAGTGACATGCAATTGTGGCAACACTGGCCATGAGATGGTGGGGGAACACGCACATTCGTTTTAGTTATGATGGTATTAGCAGCAGAAAGGAATGGAAAAGCAGTGCACGAAAACGAGCGAGAGAGGATAATTTAAATTCTCTTTCTTTCTTTCCACACATCGTATTTCTTATATAGCTTTCTGAAAATTATTTGTTATACACCATAAAATGTAAATTTCAGTTTAACTCTTATTAGAACATAATTAATTGGTCCTGAAAAGAACCGTTTACTGTTTTATTGCGGGAGCATAATTCAGACGCACTCCTCGCGGACACGGTGAGCCAGAAAGCACTATTTTGCATCCTCCAACAAACCGACCAAGTAGGCATCGTTGGCTTCTCGGGGCATCATTACGATTGAGCTTTGTAAGCGTAGCTCGACTTTGCAGTCCTGTACAATCTCACGAACCAGACGCTGGAACGATAGCCTACGGATTAGTTGCCCTTTAGTTGGGGCGAAATTCTTGCAGGGCGACAGTTCCGATGAGTCACCAGTAGCTGGGGCACTTTTTCCGTCCGTCGCTATTGCCAACTGCTTTCCTTCGGTGGACTGGCTGCTTGCTAGTGCTTGAACGAATACGAATGATGAGTAAAACCGACCGACCAATATTCATATATGAACACACGAGAAAGCACTACTATCGCTCGTTTTCGTGCCATTCCTTTCCGTTTGGCTACCAATACTAGCATAACCAAAACGAATATTCTGTCTTTCCATCGCCTTCAATCTAGTGGCCAGTGCTAGCAAACTTGCATGTTCAGTTTTTCAATAACAACATTCAAACAATATTTTCAAAGAATGTTGCAGATTTGAAAAGAAGGAAGGAAAAGATTTTCACAAATTTAAATTCTTTCGTGTTATTTGTTAGCGCTGATAAAGGCTATTTAGTTTGCTACTAGCAAGGAGCTGCACAAACAAATCGATTTATGCAGTTAATCAACGGAGGCTGCCAAAAAGTTCGAATAAAAGCATGCGACTAGTGTACTTTGCACGTTCTATATTTTATCAATACTAGAGAGGATCAATAAAATAATTCAAATTGTAATAGCGACATGCAATTGTGGCAACACTGGTCATGAGATGGTGGGGGAACACGCACATTCGTTTTAGTTATGATGGTAGTAGCAGCAGAAAGGAATGGAAAAGCAGTGCACGAAAACGAGCGAGAGAGGATAATTTAAATTCTCTTTCTTTCTTTCCACACATCGTAGAAAGCACTATTTTGCATTCTTGAACAAACCGACCAAGAAGGCATCGTTGGCTTCTCGGGGCATCATTACGACTGAGCTTTGTAAGCGTAGCTCGACTTTGCAGTCCTGCACAATCTCACGACCCAGACGCTGGAACGATAGCCTACTCTGTTGCCCTTTAGATGGGGCGAAATTCTTGCAGGGCGACAGTTCCTGATCGGGTTGCGATGAGTCACCAGTAGCTGGGGCACTTTTTCCGCCGTCGTCATCGCCCACTGCTTTTCATCGATAGATTGGCTGCTTGCTAGTGCTTGAACGAATACGAATGATGAGAAAAACCGACCGACAGATATTTATATAATCGCGCTAATATGCACTACTATCGCTTTCTCGCTCGTTCTCGTGCCGTGCATGAGCCTTTCCTTTCCGTCCGGCTTCTAATGGCCTAACCAAAGGAATATGCAGTCTTTCCCCCACCAAGTGCTCTCGTCAAGCAACCCAATGCGAATAACCATACGAACAAACATGTAGTGGACCTATATATAAACTTTTCATTATTTTATTGTTCGGTTGGTCTACCATAACGACGGCTCTGTGCGGGATGGGCTGAAAATTTTCACTTTTCCGAGTCGTTTTCGAAAGATTTTTCAAAACACATTTTTTTGTTATTAGTACATGTTATACATACTTCAAATTTTAATACAGCATAGAGGAACATATTTGCAACAAATTGGCCTAAAAATCAAATCATTCTGTTAAGTATGATAAAAGTTATTAACGTTCAAAATCTGACGCGGCACCGCAGCCGATATTTTGAAACGGGACCCCTATATTGAAACCTTAAATGTATTCTACATTAAAAAACTACCGAAAACTTTATTATAAAAATGCATAAAACTGAAAAACTCGATAAATCAAGAATAATAAAATTTATTTAACATTAAAAACAAGACACATTAAAAGCTATAGAAAAAGTAAATAAAACGCTAAGAATGCATAAAATTAGAGGAGTGTATACAAAAGACAAGAATAAAATAACCATGGAGAAATTAAAAAAATGGACGAACTGGAAAATTTTGAAAACTGGAAAAATGGAATGATGAAAAGACGAAAAAGTAAAGAAAATTGGAGGTATTGAACAAAAACGGAGCAAACAGGCAAAATGGAAAACAAAAAATAGTAGAAAAAAGTCAACTATAGAACTATAGAAACACAAAAAATGAAGAAATTAACACGAAGAAATTTAATAAAATAGATTAAATTATTTAAAGAATAGAAAAAACACTAGAAATGAAATTTGAAATAAATTCAAACAACGAACTAAATGTAAAATGAAGGGAAAGTGCGCATAGTGTCAAAAAAGACAAATTAAATGTTTTTTTTTAGGAAAATAAAAAAAAAATCAATGTAAGCGTATAGAAAAATGGTCAACAGAAAAAGTACTTTCAAAATAAGTTAAATGGAAACAATGAAGAAATAACAATAACGAATTGAATCTTAAGAAAAAGGTATAAAAATAAATAAAATTATATTAAATAAACAATGGGAAAAATAAAATTGCGAAAAACGGAAAGCTAAAAACTAGAACATAAGGAACAAAATAGGAGAAAGATAAAACATTACACGATAAGACAAATTGGAATGAATTTGAATAAGTGAAATTGCTTTTGGAAATGCAAAAAAATAGAATGCGGGAAATAGAAAAAGCTATGATAAGAATAAATGTAGTAAATAGAAAAATTCGAAAAATTAGATGGAATGACAAAAGAAACAAATAAAAAAGAAGGGTATTAAAATATGAAACAATTAGAAAAATAAAATAACGAAAGCAGAATTTTCTCGAAAAATTGGGAATAAAATGAAATAACAGAGAAAAAACTATAAATTAAAGTAAGTGATAGTGATAGCAATAGAAAAAAAAAGCAAAAGTAAGGAACATAAAAAGATGAATAAAATAAAAGTATGGAAATAGATAAAAAAGGCAGAATCTCAAAATTGTAGAAATAAAAATACAATCCACAACTTGAAAAAATAGATCAATGAAATTTTAACAAAATAAAAAAAATCCAAGTAGGAAGAAAAAAATGGGAAAAAATGAGACACATGGATCAAATTTAAATAAGAGTTAAGGTTGGATTTTACGCTATGCTTGTTTCGAAAACATTCATTATCCTATAAAAACATGAATACTTTTTTATTGGTGTTGGTGTGTTAGCACAACCTAAAATATTTTACAAGAATGTTGTAAACGATTTCTAGTAAATAGCTCTAAAACGAAAAGATTTTGTATGCGGATTTAACTTGCCACATTAGTTAGCTAATCTTGCTAACTAGTTGATTTAGTTTGGTAGCAGAGTTGGCATATAAAATTCAAAACAAAACTATTAGCACTATACTCGTCATGAAAGGGGCTTGTTGTGTACGCAATTTGCTGTTATAATGAAAATGTTGATAAAAAGCCGTATTTGAAAGAATTGTTAAACGTATTTATTTTTTTTCCATCCCTGGCCTCTTTGCAAGGGAGAATTGGTAGTCGAAAATCGCCAAAAAAGCTACGTCATTTTAGTACGACACCTTGACAAAAATGTTTCAGTATCATCTCGTATTTCAATATGATTTTTTATGGATTTTGTAACAATGAACGGTAAACCAAATATATTAAATTTTGGATTAATTTCAAATTCTTTTGGTATATCAAGAGTTTTTGATGACTCATTTGACCAATTGAGCTCTCAAATAGAGGTAGGGTTACAGCCTCTAGTGGTACTTTGACCAGCAGAGTTTTACTGAGCAGGAAATAGACTTCAAGAAACACATGGGTTTACGTTGAAATCAATTAGAATTTCGAATTAAAGTGATCACTCGACAGAATTTTGGAGCACTTCCATTGCTTTTTATTGTATAAAACGCTTAAAACAAATAAATATGCACTGTTTTATTTCATATGTAGCTCGTAACACTAGAGGAAAAATATCTTATTTTCTTCACATTCAACGTAGAGTGTAATGTTTTGGTAAAACACTCCACCTTTCTGTGCTATTCACATTTTGTTGTATGTTTTTGCATTTGTTAACAGTTTTGTTGATATAGTTGGGTGTAGTACTTCGCTTTCACGGATATTCACAAAGAATCTAAAGCATCAGCTACTCTCGATGTGAAGGATAACCCGAGCGAGCTTTGCTCTGCTCCTCAGTAAACAAACACGGGGTGTGAAATCACACTTCAGTTTTTTTCTAGAATCTTTGTGAGGAACATTGATCCATTGAAGCGAAGGTTCAATGGGGTAAAGTAAACCCAAATGGCACTTTTAAAATAATATTTGTCAACGCCAAAAGGGGCCCTCCTTAACAACTAGGGCCTGCAACCCGAGGATGATGTTTATGAGGACTGGGTGCGGGACGGTTCCTGGTAAAGAAAAGGGCAACGCAAAATTGCAAAATAATCCAATGGATTCTTCCGGGCGAATTCGGATTTACCTGAACGAAGAGACGGAGTTCGCCCAAAAAACGGTGTGGCAACCCTAAGCAGAGTTTTTTTTTCTTTCAATAATTACTTTCGATACTAATCCAGCGCTTTCGAAGATTGGAAATTCAATAAATCAAAAAAATCAAATTCATATTGGGGAAATTTGAAGACAACCTCTTGACTTCTAATCAAACCATTTAATAGTTGAACCTTAACAAGTCTGATCAGAATTTTGTTTCGAGTGTATTTTAACCTTAAGGTCATTCGCTTCTTCATTCAGGTTAGGAGTTTTCCTACAAAAATCTCTATTCCTGTGTGAAGGGTTGGGATTCTAACCCAGGTGAGCTGCGTACATGACATTCAATGTACAAATTCCGCTCGAGTATGACCTTATTTCGATGCGATAATTAGGTTGGTATAAACATATTTGATATCAAATATGCAGTAGTTTAGAACTTTCGCTATTCTAGTTACCTCATACAAGATATTGAATTTTTAATTGCATTCTCAAAAAATTTTTTGTCGAGAAAGTATTTGTCAAAATTTTAGTTTCTTTTAAAAATCCGGGCCCCCTTCAGATCTCCGGGCCCGGGGGGAAACACACCGCCCCCCCCCCTCCTCTCGGCGGCCCTGACCCTATGCCTTTCATTTGAGACTAAGTTTGAGAAAATCGGTTCGGTTTTCTTGGAGTAACTGATATGCGATTGTTGGTAATGAATAGAAATGTAAAATTAAGTTCCACCACAAATACACACAAGGGGCCATACACTAATTACGTAAGGGCATATGGGGGGAGGGGGAGTCTCAAAATATCTTTCAAATTCTTATCTGAGGGGGAGGGAGGGTTTGTTCTTTCTTACGTAATATCGTAAAAAAATATGAAAATGAAATCAATAAGAAAAATATTGTTTACACAAGAATTATTTATTATTTGTGCCATGAACATTTTCTGTATCAAACAAAATGAGCACATATTGTACATCATGGCCAAGGAAGGGTGGAACTGGAATTGAAGTGTTTTGCAACAGCAGGATATGATTGTTAAATTAATTATGTAATTTTGTTTATTGTTGCCATCGTGACCCTCTAAGAACGGTTGGTTTCAAAATCGTCCAACGAAGGACGTTCGTTGGACCAATTTGGACAACGTCCAAATAACCGTTCAACGAACGTCCATCGTTAGACCCGTGTTGAACGATTTTGAACTTTTGTCAAACTTCCATTTGACGCAGTTTTTGTCCGGACACGGATGCTTCCGGAAGTACTTGCATCGGTTTGGACATGCTTCGTCACCCCTTTGCCCGGAGTGTGCGACTGTGCAGGAGACACCGGAACACGTTGTCTTCGAATGCCCTAGATTCGAAGAAGTTCGTAGGGGTATACCTGGTATGACAGTGGACAATATCGTCGAAGAGATGTGCCGTGACGAACATACCTGGGACGCTGTCAACAGAGTGGTCTCGAGCATACTCTCCGAGCTGCAGAGGAAGTGGCGAATAGACCAGCAAGAAGCCGCAAATCGGGTCTCGAGAGAAATTCCGCCGCCGGGGAACTCTCCAACTGTGTAGACTAGGTCCACCGCCGGGGACCTAGTCTACACAGTTGAGTAGTACGTGAAGTAGCACCGAGTTGGGTCTTCGGGGCGCCTGGGAACCGGACGTCAAGCTTCACCGGAATCGCTGAACCGACCTCGACATCCTACCGGGTTAGCTCGTGAGCAGGCTAGATCCACTGCCGGGATTAGACTGAGTAGACCGCATCGCAGAGCTAGCAGTGGGTCGTTGGGGCGCTGGTGAACCGGAAGCTACGCCCCAACCGGAATCGCCGGATAGACCTCAGCACCTACTGTATGGCCCGTTGAGTAGGCTAGATCCACCGCCGGGGACTAGATCGAGTAGATCGGGACGACGCCGAGAGCTAAATGGCTCACAAAAACGAACATCGGAATCAGGGGAAATCTACCGCTCGGTTGCAGGAGAATAGGCTAGATCCATTGTTGGGGACTAGACTGAGTAGTTCGCGAACAAGTGAGGGCGGGAGCTGAATGGCTCATCGGGAAAGTAGAGCGAAACGTAACGAGAGGAAGCCAAAGGGCTCAAGAAATTGTGGTGCTAAAAAAAAGAAGAATCGGTATCGGGAGAGCCTCCTTCGTCGGGGAACTCTCCGTCGGCGTAAGCTAGATCCACCGCCGGGGACTAGACTGAGTAGACTGCGACGAAATACCACCAGTCGCAGGTCGTCGGAGCATCAGCGAACCGGACGCCCTGCTCCACCGGAATCGCCGAACTGACCTCGACATCTGGTCGGTTGGCTCGGTTTCGGGAGAACTTCTCTCGCCGGGGAATTCTCCATCGGGGTAGGCTAGTTCCATCGTCGGGGACTAGACCGAGTAGTTCGCGAACAAGTCTGGTGCTCAATGAGTAAACTGCGCTGAATGGTGCGAGAAGGGAGTTGCGGTGCTAACTGGCACAAGGGAGCCGAAGGGCTCGGTGAATTAGACAGTCTGAAGTTTGCCACCCAGACTGTACTCGTAGGGGAGGAGCACTAAGCCTCGACTCACAGCCAGCTTTCCGACTGCCATGCAGAACTTGCCAGTCTGTGTGGATGGTAGAGAATTGGTGGTGTGTAGAGGAGTGGGGCTGTAACCCTGCGGAAGAAACGAACTAGTAAGCTTCGATTACATTAGACAGTTTTTCTGCAACAGTTTATCCGTCGCAGACTTGTCAACTTTCTACAGTCACAAATTTGACTGCCAGCGTGATTACATTAGGCGCAGACAAAAGACTGTCACGGTCAAGTTTGACAGCCAACGCACTCTTTTTTGACAGTTTTTTTTGATTAACTGTGACGGAGTTTTTTCGCATGACTGGATGGTGATTACATTATACTGACGGACAAAATCTGGTGCGGATAAAAAACTACACTGTTGACAGTTTATCCGCCGTTTGTGATTACATTGCAACGGACAGATTATCGCGGACTGTTTATAATGTCATCGAAAATACGAAAAAGTAAATTAACTGTCATAGATTTTATTCGCCAACAGGATAATGACGGCTTATACCAAAAACACAAAAAAGACAACCCGAATATTATATTATCCCCTGTAGTATATGTATAATTTGGCAGTAAAATTTCTTTAGTTTCATTATATAAAAACAAAATATTTAAATGTGTAACCTCCTAGTTTTAAGAAATTCAAAATGCAAAACGAAGAAAAAGTGGCACCTTTAAGCAAACTTAAAAGTGCCCTATCACATAAACGAATTGAATAAAAAAGGATAATGACGACTTCCATGTAAAGCTCATGACGGTATTAACACATAATCATTCCCCTAATCAAAGGTTGAGGTTTCAAACGTAAAATAAGTCGTGTTCAATGTCCTACATAGTTTCAAACACGTACTGTTAGATGTTGTAGGGAGGAAAAGCATAGTGGAGCAGCAGGCATCTTAAAATACGAATTTTATGACGTGTGAGTGTTTAGTTTACAACGAATTTTGTATCATAAGAGCGTTATTTTATGTGATATACTTGTAAATATTACACGTAGTATTGCATACCAATTATTCGATAACTTATAACTTCATTGAGCTTGAGATTATTGTTATCAGTAGTCGAGAATCATTTAGCTAAACGAGATCTAATATTACCCCAGAATAAATTCTCTTAAAATTCTTCATTTTATTTGTTTAACAGAGTGCTAACGTAGAATCCCTCATATATTGTGAAGCAAGCCCAAGAAAAAAATGTTATTGAGACGCTACAATAAGTTGACCCAGAGAAACTCAAAAATTCCCATTCAACAAAAAATTGAATAACTTTTACAATTTTCATCCGATTTAAATTAATAATAGCTTATTATTATTAGCAGGCTTTAATTTTCTATTAAAATATAATTTTTAGGATCGCTTTATCTTGCCCAAAATCTCAACCAAACGCTCATTTTTCTTTAAAAAATTAAAAAAGTTTAATAAACTCGTAAATAAAGCCAGAACCAGTAGTCGCACTAAAACGAAATGTTCAAACGACCGAAAGTGCTTTCAATTACTTTTAATTCAACATAATAACACGGTGCTACAAACTTAAAAATATAAATGTACGTTTGAAGTGATCTGATAAAGGTTGTAGGTCTGGTCAAATACAACACTAAACCATATGATATGCCCTCAAAATATTGATTTATATCAAAAAAACTATTTTTCAGGACGTCACTATAAAATTTTGGTGGCGGTCATTTTTCAACTGATTTTTAGACTGACGTTTTGAGTAAATTAATAATTGTTCAAATGTTATAGATTCTCCACTGCAGACCCTGTTTATTAACCGATTAGAAAAATAAATGGGAATATTTGGATAAAAAGTGCGAAACTCTCCGGATTATAATGAGAATGATCTTAGAAACTACTATTTAGAAGAATAAAATTAAAGTTGAATACACACAAAAACTAGTGGTCAGCATTCCAATACGATTGAAAACTGTAATTAAAAACAAAAGCTATCCCATTGAATATTTATTATAGAAATTTCAATTGATTTAAAAAAAATGTGTGCTGTATGAATATGAGATTGAGTGTATATTTGACTATCTTTAGAATTATGATTATTTTTGAAAAAAAAATAGCATTTGTAGTATAAAGATAATTATTGTATCTTCCCTATGCTTTCTAGTAAACTATTTGTACATAAATAAAATATCTCGTAATCTCTTATTTTTTACTAGTAAAATGCATATAAGTGTTTCGCATAGCGGTGTACGAGATTGTGTCACTGTATATCAATGGAGACACGATTAAATTCTTTTTCAATCAACACGGTACAACGCGCGACAAGATTTAATCGTTCGATCGGTTTGATGTTTTCCTGTGAACGGTCAGCTGTTCTCATGCGTGCGAATTGACAAGTCCAAAAAACAACAAAATATCCGTGGCAGACAAGTTCTGCACTACTCATAAACAGTCAAATTTAACTGCACAGTTTCGACAGTTTATCTGCGAGATGTGATTACACTATGATTACATTGCAACAGTTTATCTGCCAACTTTATCCGCATACAGTCGAACGGTCATAAATATTTTGACTGCCTAAGGACAACTGTATACCGATTACATTAGCAGCCAGTCAAAAAAGGCAAAACTGTGCAGAGAAACTGTCTAATGTAATCGTAGCTTAAGTAGTTGAATTAGAGTGTGTGCTATGCACATAAAAACCCCTCCCCGAAGTAATGCCGTAAGGTAGTGCCGGGGAGGAATCAGGTTCTGGGCAAGAGCAGTGGTTTTTACGGGTCGGGTGATGGCAGCCCAAACCCGTTCCCTGAGACATTGGGGTTTTTGAACATTTTTCCTCACTCAGGGTTTTCCTGAAATTTTTTTACTGCTCTCTAAAAAAACATACATACATACATACACACATACATACGCACACTCACAAAAATTTGCCGAATTAGACGAACTGAGTCGAATGGTATACGACAGACGGCCCTCCGGGTCGGGATTAAGTTCACGATGTTCAGAGTGATTGCATATAGGAGGAGAAAGGCAAAAGCACTTTTTAAGGGGGTATTCCTACATGTACTTCAATTTCACCCAATAACTTTTTTCGCTTAACAGATAGTTTTCGTTGCATCAACAAAGTTTCGTAAAATCATTTTGTCTACAAACTTTCCATACATGACTATCAATTTTGGCACAACTTGTAAAGTTAATTTTTATCTGCGTATATACCTACCCTCTTGAATCAAAATTTTTCAACATAATATTAAACTACTTTTTTTGATTCCGTCCCACTGTGTGATGGTGTCCAAAAGAATTTTTGGCATATTATGGCTACCTCTTTGTACGGAACATTCTCACATGATGTGAATGATACCACTACAAAAAGGCACGACTATCATCCCATCTAAATCATTTTTTTCAAGGTGCAGAAACCCTCTTAAAACATTTTTGAATCGAAAAATGCATCATTTGCATAAATTACGATCTCTTATTTTTACCGAGCTATTGCTAAATGCCGACATCACTCAGAGTCATTTTCGGAACCAGACAAATCGCATCCCGGTGTCGACGAGAACCAGTAACTAGTTGCTAATATGCCGAACAAGATTCGAATCTAGCAATGTAGTGCAAATCGTCTGCCAGGAACACCCTCGCCATGAACAGACAGACGCTTGACTACCATTGAATACTAATTCATCAATTTGCCGGTTTCGTGGCGTTGCGCGCACCGCTGCCCATCGGAGAGCGCACCCCGTCGGCGCGGCAGCTGCGTGGACAAGAAAGGTCTAGCCGGTTTCCCCGCACATTCCAGCCACAGTTTTCGTGAGTTACCTGTATCTGATGCCGTTTTTACCTTCAAGTGCAGCCGTCAAGTCGTGCACACTGCCAACCCATTGCAATGCATTGTGTACTTAGTACCCCTGTTTTTGTATGGGAGATTTAACGGCTCGCAGGTCTTGAAAAATATTGCATAATCTTTCTCGCTGCAAGGTACACCGCGAGCAGTACATCGCTACGATGTGCTGCTGTTGACGTGTGTTGAAAAAATAACATCATGCACCAAACAAGCAACGGATTGCTGTGTGAGTCGCAATGTCTCATCCTCCTGTTGCTGTGTGTAGTCTTCATTCTGGTATGGAAGTACATACTTGCGGGGGGGGGGGGGGTTTTGATGGTCATAGTTTTTTTTCGCTGAACGTGCGCTGCTGGCGGCTGCAATAAGTTATCCATCAATATTAACTCCAATGACCTACTGTGGGATGGAGCGAGGCGTGCGATTACTCCCCCAATAACAACGGATGATAACAGTTCAAATTATAATTTCAATACACCCACACTGCACGGTAGCTTACCGTTTGGGGGTCGCACAGTTTTACACACCGGAGATGCGCTGGCTATACCCGCTTAAATAGAAGCTTGTTTGCAGACTGCGGTGAAGTGGGTAAAGAGTTGCAAAATTGTGAACGCATTGTTTCGCTGATTGTGTTTCCTTTTCCCTTCGGCAAGATACTTAGACCTGTTGCAGGTTCTACACAAAGAGATTGGCTCACGGTTGTCCGCTCCGCGGTTGATGCATGATTCCGTCGTGATTGAATCTTGCAAACCGATTGCAGTGAAATGACCATATTTAGCGCTAAATGTTTCCTACTGTAATACCCATTAATTCGAACTGTTACTATGGGAGAACATCTGGTTTCAACACAATCACGTTTGAACTGATCTGGTCTGGATTAAGTAAAGGCGAAAGAGAAAGTGTCAGGATTCGTTGAACGGGTACTTTAGTTTAATGTTGTTGTTTGACTCCAAATATGGAACACCTACAACTTGAAATTGTTTTTTTTTCTCTATGAGTGACAGGGTTTCCCACCGGCTTACGCAATTCGTTGTTCCATTGTGATTCATCGCTATTTTTGCTTATTTTTCCAATTCATACAATTATCGGGTTAGTAGTATGAAGGTTATTAAATTAGAGTTATTTCACGCCTTGCAGAACTGATTTTGGAAAAATTGATGTACTTAATGTAAAAACCATTACGGAGTTGATTGGCTATGAAATTTAGGTACACAACTGCATGAACCTTGTAAAGGTTAACGCTTGAACTTCTAGTCTTGGCATATTGCTGTTGCCAATAGATAACCATAAAAATGATCGCATATATTTTTACTGTTTACAGCAGCATACTGCATGTAGCTGCCAAGGCTGTAAACACTTTAAACTGTCCAGGAATACATCATGTTATGATTGCTTTTAATCCTCGAATAATCGGATTTTAATTTTAAGGATATACTGAAATATAATATAGAAAAAGCAAGTTTTTGCAAACTACACATACTCTATGTTATAGATTATATGTTGGTTTTAGAGTGTTCTGTTGAATTATGCGACAAAAATCATTAACCATCTTGACAAAAAATCGCTTTTTTCTACATGTATATCAACAAAATTTTATTATGAATGAAAATGAAAAATCAAGTTAAAAATAATGATATAATTAATGAATAATCAAATATTTTTTGTCTAAGAAACGCAGCTCTTCATTGTTAATTGAACCTGTTCCCGGCACGATGTTTGGTTTAAAGTTTCCGCACATTTATGAGGAGTTGCAGTGAGCCTTGTTTCCACACTGATAAAATAAATTCGTGAATAGAACGAAAACTATTATACAACCAGTATTTTTCGCAATGAAGTATTTTCGTGCATTGTGAATAGTTGGTTTCGTTAATTTCATGATTTAAAACCCGATTTAATCCACCTAGCAGTGTGATGAGACATTTCTTACGCACATCACTGTTGAATCATACACTAGCTTGCAGACCTCATGCGAAGTAGGTAGCCAATTTCAGGTGGGATGAACACAGTTTCGAGTACCGTAAAACGGGGTATCTTTGATCACCGGGGTATGATTGATCAAATGAGACTTTTTTCAGTAACGTGCGATAAGATGATTCCCTCTAACAAAATCATCGAAACAAAATGCAAACCATATTCTAAACATGTTCAGCATCTACCGGCAATGATTATTTTGTCATTTAATGTACCTTTTATGAACATAAATTCAAATTGAAAATGATACTTCAATCACGAATCGTTTCAATCTGTTCAAACAATTCCTTGTATATTAATGAAATCAATCAACTTTGGCTGAACTAATCACTTTTTTGGAAATCGTAAATATTTTTGTCCAATAATTTATCTAAAAAATCCGAGATTTTTACTGCTAACTATTTAATTTCGACTATTTTCCCGAAAAAGTTCGATAAAAGTCGTCCGTATCTTTCCACACAATATTGTTTTCTGACGAGACGACACAATATCGGGCCATAAAATCGCCTGCAGCTATACAATTTACACAACATTTGGAGCGTTATTTCTTATTTCGATACACATATTTTGCTGATCAAAAATACCCCGAAAACAACGAATGAAAATTCACAAGAAATTTATTTTTATAGTAAAACGAAATAAATTACCAAACAATTTGGACGTTTTCAATCTATGGGTACCAGCACTTGTTTTAAAAAATGCAAACGGTTACATCTACCTGATTTGAAAAAAGTTAATCGAAAAACTGTGAAAAAATTGATCAATGTTCCCCCGTTTTACGGTATTGCACTAAGAAAACCTGAAACTGAATAAATTATAGAAAACCAATAAAACAAATTAAAATTAACAATTAAGACTAAAAGCGGAAAAAATATCAAGTTCATGATATGTTTAGAACGATTAATATAAATCAAATTTAAAAACAAATAAATCAAATTTGTTCAACTCATCAAATGCAAATGTTTTTTGTCCACCTGGTATATGAGCAGTTCCTAAACAGAATTAAATGATTAAAATTTTATTATTTATATTGGTAACGAGTTAACGATATGTATCAGTTGTTTATAGCTATTTATCCTTGTTTTTTGGTTTATTTTTAGTAGTCGCACTAATTCCGAAATTTAATACGAAATACGTGCACGAATTTCCGATCAGATAGTGCAAAAATATTGCGATTTCGATCAGTAGAACGGAAGATATTCGCATTTCAAACCTGGGAAAATTTCTCAACTGAAATTTTTGAAACGGGACCCCATATTGAAACGTTAGAAGTATTCTACTTCAAAACAAATAATTCAAACTCATCAACTGCAAAATGCGTGGGTTAAAACCGAAGGTTTTTTTTGTCCACCTGGTATGTGAAAAGCCCTTAAACAGAATTAAATGATTAAAATGAAAAATTACGATATTAAAGAGTTATACACAGTATTAAATAAATATAATTGTGTCAAATTTTTTTTTTTTTTTTTTTTTTTATTTCAATTATAGAGGTTTTAACCTTAAGGTCATTCGCCTCTTCGGGTTAGAAAAATCTCTTAGGAAAAATTTCTAACCCTATGTGCGGGGTCGGGACTCAAACCCAGGTGCGCTGCGTACAAGGCAATCGATTTACCAATACGCTACGCCCACTCCCCATTGTGTCAAATTAATTATTAGGATGAAATGAATAAACCGCGATAGTGAAAAAATTAGTCAGGTTATTGAAATGAAAAAGTGATTAAAATGTATGAACTGGAAAAAAATGCATAAAATTCGTAAAATAAAAATATTACGTGAAATAGCTTTATGATATAATATAAAATGCCTGTAAATCAAATGCATGAAATCAACAAACTGATCAGAATGAATCAAATGATTGAAACGAATAAAACAGATAACATGTAATCAAACAAACCAATTGAACAAACCGAATATGAATGAAAAAAAAAATGATTGAAATGATAATAATTTTAAAATTAGTCAAATATTACAAGTAAACAAAATAAACAAAATGAATAAAGTCCATGGATTGAATAAACTGAAAAAATGAGTATATAGAATTGAATAATTAAAAATAATTTAAATGAAGTAAATAAAGAAAACGAATTGTACAAATTCGCGAAACATTGTTTCAGAAAGTTTTGTAATGGCTAATTAAGATACAAATGCAAGAGCCTTTCTAGTGTTTACATTCTTTTTCGTTTTTACCATTTCGTTTTTGTTCTTCTTTTTTGACGGCGTTGTTTAAGATTATCTGACGTATCAATGAACCTTAAGTAGTTATCAGTAAATTGGAACGTTCAATTTGTTTTGGAATTCAATGATGTCTATTTAGTCACAGGTAGATAATTCACAGTATTTATTTGCATTGAGGGAAGTTTGAAGTGTGATTACAATGCAGTCAGTCCCAGTTTCCAGTTATTCTTATAGTCTACAAATTGTTTCGTTCAGAATTTTTGTTGTGGAAATTTGATATAATGAGCCCTATACAAACCAAAACCACGAAAAAGAAATGGTTCAAACTATCAGAATAGATATTTATATATTGTGGGAAACGCAATGGGCTATTGAAGGTCTCTAGACACTTTCACTGCTTTTGAGGCATGAACATTCTTGAATTTTCAAGTCTTATTTTTTACAAGTAAATATTTTTAGTCACATTAATCATGAAAAAAGCACCTTGGCAAAAATGTTGTCAGATAAACTGATAGTCATATTCGGTAATGATACGTGTACTGAATTATCGAGCGTCTCCATTATTTGTGATTGCCATTAAAATTTCAATAGAAGCGTTTTCAGCGTAGGGCAAATATGAGCAACTGAAACCTTCGCTATGCGTTCGAAGAAACATTCTACGTGCAACCCCCTCGAGAGTTTAGCGAGTCTTTGGGGGACTTTTTCCCGGATCCAATTTGTGGATAGTTTTGGACTTTCATCCATTATTTTTCATAAAAATTCATATCGATACAATGAATAGGAATTTTCACTATTATCATAATTATATTGTATATAAACGTTCATTAGAAAATTGAATTAAATTGGAGTTGGTGTAGTTTTCGATTTTTGGTCATATGTCTCCTCATAGGGCAACGTTTCACAGGGATATCCCTTCGTTGAAAGCAGGGTTTGTACATAAATAAGATATAGTTTTCTCGCTATACAAATATCTTGCAAATTTTGTCAGGACCACAAATATTTTCTTTCTTAAGTAGAATTTAATATTTAAGATGGATCAAAGATTGATGAAAAATAGAGATTTGGAATTTATAATTCACATAACAATTTTTTTTTTCTTTTGCGCTCTCCATGTTCAATTTTTATTGCAGAATTAACAGCTTTATATTATACATGTTCGGTTATTAAAAAAAAAGTTTCATTTGTTCTGATAGTTTTCTATATTCTATAAATTTCAACAACAAAGCACATCACTTTATATGGTTGATTCGAGATCTTATTATCTAAATTCAGCTAAAATGTGCTAAATTAGTTTAAGAATTTATTGTATTTATATGTTTTGAAAAGATGAGTAGGTTTTTAATGCCTTTTTGAGAAGAGATTACAAAAGCGATTTTCCCTCAAAGTGGCTTTTTCCTACTTAAAAAAATATCAAGTAATAAATAGATAAATAGGATGTAACATATGATTTGTTTCCGAGAAAAGATTTGCTCTGCATTAAAATCTATTTATAGGGACTTATAATTTTGCCTTTGACATTAGCAAATATATCAGATTAGTAGAAAATCTTATGATACAACTTAGAAATGTATAGAGAAATATCAAGATCAATGTGAGTCGTGACAGTTGCCACGGCCACGAAGAGGAAAAGAAAGAGAGGTAAATTTTAGGTGATATTGCTTGTATCCTTATTATAAATTATGAAACTGGTAATTTTTGCGCCACGACCAGTATGACCTAGATCTTTCACAAATGTCAAATTTTCACTAGAATTTTGAGGTTCCGAATCACAACTGCTCTCGGTGATGCTACGAGTATAATATGAATTTAAATTGCATGAGAAATCTATTATCTCACTACTGCGTGGATTACTTGGTGATTTGTGTATTCATATACCATCCAACATCAACCTCACGTCTGAGCGCAACGCTGAATCCAAGTGGTAAATACATCAACTCTGTAAAATCATTCACTTTGAAGTGAACTAACACATTATTTTGTATTTGATGAGAACTTTCATATTAATTATTACGAAATAGTTAATTTATTATTGAGTAAATTCACAAACTGTGTTCGTGATTGTGAATAACGTAGATATGTTTTCATACCCCGATATTCAAAATCGGCTTAGTTTTGCCCCTAATACACCAATAAAGTAATAATCTGTATGTAACAGTTTAATTTTTAGTTATTGGAAATTGTTAAGTGAGTAACAGAAATATAAAATGTTTAATGTCTCCGCCGTTCGTGAAAGGATTTTGACAATCTATAGCTTGCTAGAAAGGTATTTTTAACGGCTTCCTAAATTTTTGCGTGACCGGATTTCTTTGTTTGAAAGTTATTTGCTTAAAACATGCTATGTTTTGACAAAATCGTCAATATCTCAGAATATAAACAATATATCCAAAATCAAAAATAATAGTGTCAAACTGTCACGCTAGGCCTTTCATTTGAAACTAGTTTCGTTAAGATCGGTTCAGCCGTTGCTGAGATAATTACATGACATTAGTGTACATACATACATACATACACGCACACATACATACAGACATTGTTCCCCCTCCCGAAGTAATACTTAACGGTGGGAAGAGGATACGGAGATACAGGAGGTTGAGGTTTAGTCGGTAGGCTTGCTGGAGAAAGAGCTGCAGTAAGAATCCGACAGTACCACGAACAAATTGGTAGTGGTCTGTTTTAAAGATTCCCCCTCGATAAAAAACAGACATTGTTCCAATTTGTCGAGCTGAGTCGATTGATATATGGTCGGTGTTAAGTTAGATCGGACTAAGTGACAAAATATTGATTTCGAGAAAAACGAGTTTAAAGTTTGAATCGCAGCATCCTTTACATTATGATAGAAAATAAATTTTTGCCATAATTCTTGTTTATTGTTACATAGTTTACGATATTCTTTATCCAGTGCTATCATTATCTCATTTTTTGATGTTTTGCGACTTAGTCCGGTCTGACTTAACACCGACCATATGTGACTCGGCACTCCGGGCCTCGAAACAAGTTTTCAAAGTTTGAGCGAACTCTATACATTTCTTTTGTGAGAAATGAAAAACATGGCGACTTGATGGATGTAAATGTTGGGTGTAAATGTTCTAGAAAATGAAACAATTTCCCGTGACCTAAACGAAAATTTTCGTGATTTTGAATCCGATACTTTATTAATTCTGTAACAGGAACTAAAGTGGTTGGATTTGGACTGTTTTAACAGCACATTGTTTGAAAAATACACGTGATTCGGTGGTAAAAGTTTCGCGTTGATTGGATTAGTAAAAAGTTGTGCTAGATGGAAAAAGAGAAAAGTAAAATGATCCAGCTCACCCCTACGTTGAAAATCTATTTCTGGAATTAAACCTTTTTTCTCCGTTGAATTTGTCCTGAAACTGATGATCTGGCAAGGAGTTTGCAGTTGCGGTCTCAAAACCAAGCTTTTCATTCCAATAAAAAATGGACTCGAAGCTTTATAAGCAAGACTGCTTAGATAAATTTATACTATTTTTCATTCAAACTCACAAAAGCTCAATGAAGTTCTGGCTAGATTTGGTAAGTTTCCACTACAATTGGATAGTGCTACAGTGCAAGTGGTACAGTGACAATAAGGTGCATTTATTGATATTGGGCAATAGTTAAGTAGAACAACTTTTTTAGGGCTGCGCGTATCGAGGCGAAACTTTCATCACAGAAACACGTGGATCGATGTCACAACATTATAAATCCGACCACTAGATGCGCTGCAATAGAATAAATATTGTGTCCGAATCCTAATGCTTCACGCAATTCGTTTTTGAGTAAGAGGGTTTTTGGTTATGAGTATGCATTAGGGTGTCCCAAAATGACATCATGTCAAAAAAGTCATCGGGCTCACTTCTTGAATGAAAGGTTAGAGTGTTCGCATCACTTTCTTCTTCGGAGTGAATTTGCTAAAACGCTTCCTACTGGTGGTGAATTTTGATTTTTTGAAAAATTGGCCGATTTTGGATAAAATTTCAAATTTATGCCTGTTGAAGTGGTCCTGAACTGTCGTAGATTTTTTTTTTCAGCATTTTTTATTTTTCTGTAGATTCCAATTGGAGAAGTTTGGTTAGTTTGTTTGTACAAATTTTGAATTATAAGAGCGGCAGAGCCATTGAAACTTAGTAAAAAGTGAAATTTTTGTTGTTTTTCAGTATTTTTTCTTCAAAACTGGGTACCTACAAAATTTTAAAAGTATAGAAAATACTTTATATAGTTGAGCAAAATACAGGAGCGTAATTTTGCAGAAGAAAGTGTATAGTTACGGCTAATGGGGTATGAGTTATTTAAGTATTTGTTAGATAACCTTTGACATTTCTAGCAATTCATCAAAAATAATGCTGTTCCAAAAAGTAAATCAGTTCAAATGTGCTTTGACCACACATTGTTTTTCGGAAAATAGAAGGAAAATGATGAAAAATGACGTTTTCTGTACGTCTTTAGTATGTCAGAACGAGGTTTAATGAACATCTGATGATTTTTTTGTAAATTAAATTATAAAAATAATGATAACTTTGCTAATGACGCCAAGTCTCTAATTATTTTTTGAAGAGTTAATTCTCCATAATTACTTCTTGGAGGCATCTTCAACAAAACAATTGTGTCAGAAGATGCGCTGTATTCTGTTGTAAAACTTTTTCGAGGATATTTGCCCCAAATTTGACTATTTCAGAATTATGTGATCTAAACAGTAAATATCAGTTTTTCAACACTCACTCACATGGAAATCAGACCTTATTTACAAAATGTGAATACGTCAATCAATTCAGCCTTCAATTATACGCCATAACTTGCCATTAATTCGACATATTTGTTTAATTTTAGTGATTTTCAAACCCGCTAGGTTGCTATTAGTACGCAAAATAATTAAAAAAAATCGTCAGAGGCTCATAAAAACCGATTCTGATGTAATAGAGATAAGCGAAAAACGCCATTTTTCATCGTTTTCCTTCTATTTTCCGAAAAATAATATGCGGACTAAGCACACTTAAGTTGTTTTATTTTGTAGAACAGTGTTTTAAAATTTTGTAGATACCCAGTTTTGAAGAAAAACTACTGAAAAACATAAAAAATTTCACTTTTTACTAAGTTTTAATGACTCTACAGCTCTTATAATTCAAAATTTGTACAAGCTAACTATCCAAATTTCTCCATTAGGACCTTCAGCAAATAAAAAAATGCTGAAAAAAGTCTAAGGTCGTTCAGGAGCACTTCAAGAGGCATGCATTTGAAATTTTACCCTAAATCGACCCATTTTTCAAAAAAATCAATATTCGCCACCAGTAGGGAGCATTTTAGCAAATTCACTCCGAAGAAGAAAGTGCTCCAAATACCCTAACCTTTCATTTAAGAAGTGAGCCCGATGACTTTTTTAACATGATGTCATTTTGGGACACCCTAGTATGCATGTAAGTAACTTTATTGTCAAAAGGCACTGGAACCCATTAAATTGACTTTATCTCTTGGAATTAACCTTATACGAATTTTTTTATATATGTCTATGTTTGAGACTAAAATTAGGGAAATCTGAGCTAAAATTAAGGACGCTTTCCAAAATCGTCGAAATTACGGACATGTTCTTAACGGCTGGTAACCCTAGTAAACACCCATCTTTCTCCCAAAGGCGAGAATTTTTGGTGAAACCATAGTTTGGGCGTGAAGGGCACAAATCCTAACTTAATAAAGTCATGGTTTCGTTTCGATTCCGTCTCATCAGAAACCGACACTAACTTATTGTCGGAATACACTCTTAGATAAAATGAAAATTATGTTTGACGTAAACAACGCAGCGACGTATTTTTCTGTCCGATAATAAGATTTTACATGCTATGATATGTAAAGTTGAATATTGTGACTCTTTTGATGTAAAACTCAGACTGAATGTCCTAGAAAAAGTCGAACATCGCGCATTTTTACATGCAATAAAATGTAAATTTATGTAAATTGGGACGCTTCTTTTATGTGCATCTGGTAAGATGTAAAGTTACATGATTGTTTTTTGCTGTGTAGATCAGAAAACAATCTTTGAAAAATATTGAAGATTTCAAATATAATGGCTCGGTAAAACACTGGAAGTTCATTAGACATAATAGTTAGATAGCTCCAAATAAAGAAAGCTTCACATGTCTATGATTTGATACTAATTAAATGTGGAATGCTAGAGAGCTACACCATATGGTATCTATTTATTTCTATCCGTACAAAATCGGAGTACGTTTCTGCGTTTTGCTACAAACAGCAAAAGGTTGTTTCCTTCCTTCTTAAATATATTGATCAACAATTAGGGGTGCTTTGCATTTGTAAATTATCTCATAAACTATCGAAGAAGAGTTTCGGATTTTCTCAGAAAAAAAACACTCCTAACTCTATATCGCGGTTTTGTTTTGATCTATTTAGGATAATTTCAATCCCATTTTCATGCTTGTTTGGATGCATCATCATTCTTTTAAAACCACATAAAATTTCCGGTCCCATCTGGCTGATTACCCGCACAAATAATATCTACTTTTTCGAAATGGTCGGAACAACACTGTTTTGCTCTACGTCAATGTATTCTCAGCTAGATCATGGAACAAAACAGCACCATATATAGAGGAAATAATGAGAGCTGCATTTCACAAACCGTTACTATAATTCATGTTTCCAGTTGGTTCACTCAATTACATTATTAACCGATCTTTGAGTAGACTACCGATCGTGTGTGTGTGTCTGGAATGGGAATGAATAAGCTTTTCATTCTTTGTGCGGGAAATCCGAGCTAGGTTTAATGAATGTGAGTACGATGAATCAATCAACGATAGATCGATTTGAGATTAGTTTGCAAGGGTTTTCGCGTTTCGTTGGGTCTGGTCAGAGAGTGAAGCTTTTCAGGCAGGAATGATAGATTATTATTAATTATTATTGAATGCATGTGTTAGCCAGTCTGTCCATGAACTATTCCTAAAGAAGTTTGTATTTTCGGGTTTCAGATTCAGGTCAATATCGACTGCTGGAGGGTGCAGTTCACTTTCACAAAAATCAATGCTCAACACACAACCAGATTGCACCTAGGTAGGTATCTTGAGCATGTTAGCCTCATCCGATAGAGCATTTGTGGGTCGTAGCAGCATTCACATTGATGGTGGGCACGAATTTGGATCGAGATTTCGCAAGCACCTGGATCTGGTTTTAATCAGCATGTCGGTGACAGAAGGTATAGCGGGTTTCTCGTTTGAATAAATATTTACGAGCGTCAGTTCGATCTTATTTGAGCCCAATTTGGCAAGATGTTATAAATTCGATGTAAGCCATCAGATAAGCGAATGCCACATTTATTATTGCCTATTGGTCGATTGCACCATGTTCGCACACGGGTTGCCTCCGGAAATCGGCATTCGGTGATATTAACCCAATGGACTTAAGAATGCGGTGAAGGGGAGGGGGGGGGGGATGACGGCTGCACGTGTGTGAAAATATCAACCCCTTGCTGGGTACGTGCGCAGTAGGTTCATTAGTCATTCTGCAGGTTGAACCTACATTTCACAGCTGGTTTGTCGCCAGAGTGAGCCGAAACACAATACCTAAGGCATAATTATTACAATCGTTTAGAGCTGGGGCATGTTTCGCAATTGCAGTAACTTTTATGGCTGTCATGTCGGTTGGTACTAGTACCGTGTGTTCTCATTCGGATTGGATGCTCAGCTACGGTGAACAGCTACTAGAAAAGATTCCATTGTTCATCCACTGAGTAGGTACTTTAAATAATTAATGCATGTATCGTTGGGCGAATGATTATGATTTGGGCAATATAGATAATAAGCGCACGACGAAAACACGAGTTGCATGATTCTCGTGCATATATGCATAATTTAATTGCGTTTTTATCAATTACAACTGATTAATACAAATTATATGTGTTATCATCTTTGCCCAGAAGTATACATGTCACAAGGCAGATAGTAGCAAGTTTTGTTTCAGCTTCTATTTCACACCAAAATGTAAAAAAAATATTTGCTGTTGAGACTGACATCTATCTTCCTACATGACTCAAAAACAACATTTTCAACATTGTTCTAATTGAGCATAATATTAAGAAGTTGGTCCTCTTGCGTTGCTACAATGATGCGGGAATGATTAAAATATCTCATATAGTTGTCAAATGTTGAATGGAGGTTGTAATAAGATTATTTCATTGTCGTTCATATAGACTGTCAATAGCAACTGAAAAGTAACATATTTTCATTCAAATATGCTAAAATCATGTGGACAAGAGAAAGTAAAATCAGGACTGCAATTTTTACCAACATTTAATTAAAATTTTGCCGCGAACCAGAATGATAACTAGGACTATTGTCTCTCATTCAGTACTAATATTTTTATATTTCTTACAAATGAGATGTGTATGATTTACCCCAACTCTTAAAAGTTTTTTCGAGGCCCGAAGGGCCTACCTCATATATTAATCGACTCAGTTCGACAAGTTGAGAAAATGTCTGTATGTGTGTGTATGTACACTAATGTCAAGTAATTATCTCAGCAATAACTGAACCGATCTTAACGAACCTAGTTTCGATCTAGATCATCTCTTCGGCAGCATATCCCTCCATCCACCCCTCGTCTGCCGCGCTGCAAACCGCACGCATTGGACATACTTGGTCTATACACTCGCCGAATACAGGTCGGACTCGATTATCCGGGGATTTCAAAAAAATCTCATCCCGGATAATCGAATCAAACTTTTTTGCGTTACTTTATGAATTTAAGCTTCCTTCGTGGAGAAATGGGAAATAAAATGGTCAGGGTAAATTTTCCTATTATGGTAAGTGTAATTGTACCTATTTTGGCCCTAGTGGATTTTTCAGACTTTCAGGGTGAGATTTGTATTTTCAGTTGGTTTTCATTTATTATTCATATTGGTAACGAGTTTACGATATGACTCAGTTATTTAAAGCTATTTGTGTAAGAATTCTAAGATAAACTTTTCAATAGGGTGTGTCTTTCACAATACAGGTCAAACTCGATTACCCGGGGCTTCGATTTTAATAAAGTTAGAAAGTAAACTGGGTGTCGTCTGTTTCTTGGCTCTAGTTTAATTTACTTGGTGGTGTTGCATATCATAACTCATAACATGTCTTTTAACCCTCATTCTAGTTAGGGGAGTGGGTGTTGCGCCCCCACAAAGAGATTCTTGTCCTTGTCCTTTTAGTATCATTTAGTTGACCAATGTCGTAAAGGATTGTCAGGTAATAACTACGCGTGTAGTCTTCGCAAACTCTCCCACTCATACTTGTCACTTGCGAAGGACTACAAGGTTACGTAGAGTTCCCGGCCGCCTCAGCGGGAAGTACTGCTGTCGCCCTCTTTATATAGCCTATAATCCATCCTTGTTTGAGCTACCTTTGAATTGAAATCAGTAACGGACGGGTCTATTTTCAGAATCTCTTTTTTCTACCGCGTATAGGGTCTCAAAACTATTTTTCCTTAGAACTGTTGGCATCAAGAAACACGAAAAACCTGGTTTAATAAAGATAGGTACTTCTTTTGTAGTGCTAGAAGCTGCTCAATATTTACCTTCCGATCTAGTCCAATTGCATGGAAAAGGTAATTGAGGGAAATCTAAATTAGAAAGTTTTAGCAGTTTTTAATAATATTGCCAGGCTAAGAAAATATTCCAAAATTTCATTTTCGCCATTAACAGAAACTATCCCTGGCAGCACTGCTTCAGCGGAACCCAATCAGATTAATTGTAATAACTTCTGTGCAAACTATACCTATTAGTGCTCAAATGAAAGATCTTAGTCGTTTTTATTAGCCTTACTTGTCATTGTGTAAACCAAAAGTTATAGTCATATAGAAACGTGGTTGTTTATCAACAAGAAGGACATGAGGAATCAATTGTTGAAGGGGATACTGGGCGAAGATCAGTATTGTGTCAAAGTCCACTCAGACCAGGATATTTACACCGGATTTCAATGAAAATAGGACCATGATTCTATCAGTAGGGGAACATGAGGAGACTTGACCAAGCGAAAAATTCTATTATTAGCTATGATGTGTTCTATTAGGTTCTTAAATATTTTTCAAAAATATTTTGATACTTGTTCCGACCACTTAAGATAATTTTAAAAGTTTGGAATGAAAAATACTTTCCTTATAGAAAATATTCCGTATTTAATAAATTTGTGTTAAATGATGTAATTTTTTATCAAACTTTGTATGGACATATCTACTCGACTAATAATTACTTTTTAATTACTCATACATCATATTATTCCTTATAAAATGGTGAAATGGTTTTACATAAATCCGAACATTGGAATAGATATTACTAACATTTGCACGACATTTTACACACCAACTAATGTTGGGGAGACTTGACCAAGATTTTATGGGGAGACTTGACCATAAAATAAAGATTCCAAATTTCTGATATTTACTATGCTGTGGTACCTACTATTAATGTTAAACACGTCACAAAAATTCCACCTCAAACTTTTGTCTATATCTTTTAGAACAAGTAAACAAGATTAGCAGTAATATGGCTGATTTCGTGACATGTGAACATGCAATGTAAGCAGTACAGTTAATCCTAAAAGGAAATGCATCAATAAAATCGAAATTCATTAAATTCAAACCTTTTATATTTTTTACTGGTACTTAAGAATCTCGAAAATATGTAAAAATATGAAGACAGCATGTTTTATGTCTTAATTTATTGTTTTGATTTTACAAAATTCTCTTGGTCAAGTCTCCCCAGGCCTTGGTCAAATCTCCCCATGGTGGGGAGACTTGACCAAAAAAACTCATCTCTGAAAAACTTTTATAACTTTGGAAAAAGTAAACCAAAAATTCTGCAAAAAATCATGAATATGCGCAATACTGCTGCGCATTATGTTTAAATGAGTTTTGAAGGATTGAAAAGGTTTTTAGACATTTACGTAGGTTGAACTGAAAACTTGGTCAAGTCTCCCCATGTTCCCCTATCTGGAATAAATCATAATTTTCAGCGGAATTCTATCTTGAGAAGGATTCCATCAGACATTTAAGAAGCTTTTCTCTGGAATCCTGCTCCAAAATTCAGAGAAAAAACCGTAGAAATACGGATAAATATTGAATCGAAATTCTGAAATAGATTCCATTGGGATGCTAAGAAAACTCGATCAAAATCCTGGAAAGTATCCAAACAGAATCCTGAGAAGCATGTCATAATTATCCCAAGAGATAGCCAGAAACCAACCGAACAATGCAGGTATAATGACATGTTATGTGGCCTGCAGTAACCGTTATTTGTATTACTAGAAAAATGTACTTTTAGTGAAAAATTAAAAAGTTGCATATTTGGCAATACTGACGTTAAAAACTTTTTTTTGATTCCTTAAACAAATCTTTGAAAAAATTATCTCGCTGATTGATTCTAATGCAAACAGTACCAGAGGTATAATCCGAAGAAAACCAATTTTTTTAAACAATTTGTTAAAATTGAGAGTGTTTCCATGGACTGCGGGGCTGTTCAAACTACACAACAATTTGGGTTTTTATATATTGGCTCTAAATGAACAATTTCTTCACTTTGCGAGGAATAACCCGTATATAAGCTATGTTTTAAGGTAGGTCAAAATTTGAGAGGAGGTTAATCCTAGACCCAATTGCCCGAAAAAATGTTTTATTGACTGCAATAATCGAATTAGTACTATAATAAGACATTATAGTTGAAATTTGATTTTTTTTTCAAAGCACCCGGATAATCGAATGATTTTCCCCGGATAATCGAATCACGGATAATCGAATCCCCGGATAATCGAGTCCGACCTGTACTCACCAGAAGTACACTCCCGAGAATGGATAAAAATCACAGCAGAATAAAAGAGAATAGAAAACATGCAAACTCTGAATGTTTCGGTTTAGCAGTGTGCACTGAGAAACAAAAACATACAGAGCCTGCTCATCACTCGCTCCCGTCGCTCACACTCCGCCACGATTCCCATGCACACCCAACAATACACTCCCAGCAAGCACTCAACGAGTGAACAGACCGAAAACATTCCAGCTCTTCATGTAGTGTACACACTCGCTTTACCGTGGGTTTGTCCATCTCACTTTCGCAATAGCTTGGTTCTCCTCACACTCTCGTTCGCAGCAACAGCGTTCGTAGAGCAGTGCTGATCGGCGGGCGCGTAGATGTATTCGTTCGCCCCGCTTGTTTTCGCTCCTGACGATACTTCTGCTGGGAAAGAAAAACTCCGAGAAGCGATTTTTTCTCCTAGTATCTTCTTTGTGAACACAAAAGTGGATTGCTACTTGAGCGATAAAAATACACTACACAGACAAAAATATTTTGTAATTTTAAGTTAATTTTCATGCACATATTTGGAGCATGAATATAAATGTAAAATTAAGTTCCACCACAAATACACACGTCTTGTCGTGCTATCTTCAACGAATTTTATTATAATTTTACACGTGGATTGAAAATTACAGTTTTGTTAAACGGAAAACCAATGCACTTCAATGTATTTTTACTCGAATACTGCTGTAAAATGAATGACATGTAATATTACACGAATGGAAGTGTAAATTGTATGCTGTTTGATGCTCCAATTGATTTTAACGTAATTTTCAATCAAATTTTTGATTCAATCTTTGAAGTTTACGTTCGTATTGATATACATGTCGTTTAAATTTCATTATTTTTTTGGTGTGTATGCACATTTAATTGAATCGCTCTTCATGTGGGCAATTTCGAACTTTTTCTTCTCAATCCCAATATCACTACTCTCCTTCATAAAACCAATCAAAATAATCAACAACACTCGATACTGCCAAATTATTATTCTTATCCGATCTACCAACAGACACCCAATTTTATCGACCTTTTTTCTGCTTTCCAAAATTGATTTTTGTCGCACTCACGCAAATTCAAACCCCAGGGCACTCCGCTAGGGGGGAACAGTCCAGGCAATTGTGAAAAACGATGGTTCTTCAGGAAAACACTTGGCACTGACGAATAACTGTAGCGTATTACTGTACCGTATTCACTAATTTCCAGGGTAAATTTTCTGCTGATAGATGTATTACATCATTGACTGACAGGACTATCGCATCTTCGGTTGCGGGATTCACAGTTTCACCAGAAGTTTGCGAAAAACTGGACTGCACTTAACATCTCCGCTTCACTGACACTCGCAACTTGTTCCATAAAAAATGCAAGGTTTTGTGTCTTTATGCACGATAATTTGGCCTTGTACAAATTATTCCCATTTTGGAAATTTTGCTAATGTTATTTACTTTCTGCGATGCGGGTGGTTTTGTCAAAACACGTCATGTTTTAAGCATATAACTTTCAAACAAAGCTAGGTTGTCACGCTGCATATAATTCGAAAGCTTATAAAAATATCTTTCTTACAAGCTATCCGTTAACGAATGGCGGAGATATTAAACATATTATATTTTCATTTCTCAATTACCACTTTTCAATAACTCAAAATGAAACCGTTACAAAAAGAGACTACTACTTTACTAGTGTTTTAGGGGCAAAACAAAAATTTTGAATATTGGGGTATGAAAACACATCTACGCGGTTCAAAGAATTCAATTCCGAAAACAGTTTGCGAATTTTATCAACAATAAGCGTACTATTTTTCAACAATTTATATGTAAGTTAACTTTAAGGACAAAATAATATATTAGTTCACTTCAAAATGAAAAACTGTCCAGGGTTTATGTATTTACCCTGTTTGTATTAAGCATTGCGTTCAGCCGTGAGTTAGATTTTGGATAGTATATCAATTGTAAGGGAACACGTAACCGCTGGGTGATGTCAATCGAGCTGATTTCTATATTTGTTTAGTGTTTATTTGACCAACTAGGCATCCACAGGTCAAATCCACAGAGCATTCAATGTGCGTAGGGAAAACGCATGGTCTTGTCTGAGTGGAATGCGAATTCAATCATGTATAAGGTTTGAGAATTGACAATTCGCGAGAAGAATCAAAAACCAGCTTTCCTTCCGTCATATCAGCACGAAGAATAAATGTTTTATTGTCATATTCATTGGTTTGCTTTCAGTTAAATCAAGATCTAAACTAGAAAGTCTAAAAGATGCAGGAGATGAAGTATATAGTCATCTCCTGCATCTTTAGAATTTCTAGTTTATCGTACTAAATTAGTAAATTGTCCAGAGGATATTTTGCATTCTTAATTGGTTTTGGTTGGTAATGGGCTGTACACTAATCACGTAGAACTTTTTAGAACTTTTCAACCTCCCCTTCCCACAGATAAGAGTTCGTAAGATTTCGGTGAACTCCCCCTACTATCTACATAGGACCTTATCATGATATTCGTAATTAAAACATCATATTGCTAATTCATTAAATAATAAGCTAACAAAAACGATACTTCAAGAACTATTACAAGAAAATTCAGGACTAAATTTAACTGTATTCATCTGTAGTAATTATATTTGCATCCTCTTCTCGCCCAGTAGAAATTTCAGAGACATATTGGGAGATATTCAAAAACTCCGGTTTGGTCTACATAATCTGCTCCGCTATATTCCACTTCCTTTGAATCTATTTCCTTGTGATGTAGAACGCAAAAGAATTTAAAACCTCTTCTGGCGTGAATTTATTCTATGTTCCAACTATAACGCTTATTGTACGCATAGCTCCGACGTGGCCATCTTCGAATTCGGCTCCATTTGGCCGAATGGACATTAGGCCGAATGTCCATTCGGCCTAATGTTCATTCGGCCTAATGTCCATTTGGCCTAATGTCCATTCGGCCTATTGTCTATTCGGCCTAATGTCCATTCGGCCTAATGTCCATTCGGCCTAATGTCCATTCGGCCTAATGTCCATTCGGCCTAATGTCCATTCGGCCTAATGTCCATTCGGCCTAATGTCCATTCGGCCTAATGTCCATTCGGCCTAATGTCCATTCGGCCTAATGTCCATTCGGCCTAATGTCCATTCGGCCTAATGTCCATTCGGCCTAATGTCCATTCGGCCTAATGTCCATTCGGCCTAATGTCCATTCGGCCTAATGTCCATTCGGCCTAATGTCCATTCGGCCTAATGTCCATTCGGCCTAATGTCCATTCGGCCTAATGTCCATTCGGCTTAATGTCTATTCGGCCTAATTACATTAGGCCGAATGGACATTAGGCAGAATAGACATTCGTCCTAATGTCCATTCGGCCTAATGTTCATTCGGTCTAATGTCCAATCGGTCTAATGTCCATTCGGCCGAAAAGACACCATTTTTAACTTTGTCTCACTTTTCGACATTACGATAGTCCTGGTCTCCTGGACATTACGATATTCCTGGTCGGGTGTCCAGAGATTCTTAAAATCTTGAATCGCGCATGAGCTTCACCGCAATTTCAATGATTATCTTTACTAACAATCTCCCTCCTCCCGTGACACTTGTGGATTTTGTAGTATATACGGGCTCTAGTGAAAGCAATTGTCGGACTAACATTCCTTCACATTCTTTCTGCGATCTGCGTTTGGGCCTGGGCGGCGCTGGTATTGATCGATAAGCAACTCGGGATTACCAGAAGTTGTATATTGAGGGATGGCTTGTTGCTCCCAGGCATTATCATGTATTGATTCTCTGTGCAATTTCAGCTAGTCGCGATCAATAACGGAGTAGCAGCCAGGGGTGGTCGCACAAGCTCAAGCTCATATTCCGAAAATGAGCTCACTAAATTGTCAGATGACGTTCCTCTTTCTTATTTAACTAAATTAATGTTTTTAACACTGATACAATATTCATGTAATTATATTAATTCATGATTTTGGAACATGCACACAGAGAAACTTAGATTTGAACATCGTAAAACTCCTGTGAACCATTTGTGGTGATCGTGTAAAATGAGCTACTTACAACACGCACAGAAATAATAACCTTCCTAAATACAGAATGATACTAAACAAATACAATTGTTCCTCAATTTGTTTCACGTACTGATTTGATTCGAAACCCGGAATTATACTATTAACAGTGTAGAACAATTTTTTCTTAAGACGCTTTGGATGTAGTCGGAATACGTAGTTAATGAAAATTGTCAAGAAAGGTCCAGTTCGTTATGACATTTACTTTTTCCGCATCGCACGTTCTGTCACAGATTTCACCTGGTTTAAACTTCTTGAATCAAAAACTCTGACATAAGCACTGCACTTCTAAATAGTCGTAATCTTGAAATTCAGAAATCATAAATGTGCATGTTTAGTAGCGCTACCTAGTGGCAGAATCTTACACTTTTCCGTGTGTCACTTCGTAGGTTTTTATCTCTTGTGCAACTGCACCGAAGACACCATCCTGGTAATAAATCAGGAACTCGAGATACGGTAAGCCAAACATTGAATGCTTGCTAGCACCACCTTGTGGCAGAATCTGAAACTACTATGTTTTGTACCACTTAGTAGGTTTTGAGCTCCAGAAGAACATTTCCGTAGACATAGATCTACTGAAAAATCAGAAACTTTAGATGTAGCAGATCGAAAATAATAATGCTTACTAGCGCCGAATTCCACCATATTCATTCGCCCATCCAAAAGGTCATAATCTACTGCAGACTTCCCATGAACATGTACAATTTTGTACCTGTGTACAAAATTTCGTGCACGTGTACAACTTCCAACATGCTTCGTCTCGATGTACAAGTTCGCCTCGAACATCGAACTCAAGCGAACGATGTGCAAACTCTAGTTCAAACATACGTGTACGTACACCGGGTGCGTACACGAGAACGATTCGCTCATGGCAAAAAGAGTCAGTGCAAGTGACGATGAGAGTGAGAAAGAGAAAACTGGTGCCACGAACCGATGTGTACGCACACCATGTACGTACATGGGGTTCAGTTGTGCAGGCGAACATGTGCACGTGTTTAGGTACGAAATAGCGCGTTTGAGTTCGTACACGAAGTGTGGGTTTAGTATGAGCACACAACCAGAGCGAACATTGTTTACGATGTGCATATGGAAAGACTGATCTACTGCCTATGTTTGCGGATGAAAATAGTGCTGCAAACGATACAGATCACGAGGTATTCTAAAGACTATCTGTGTTGTACAAAGTACAACACGCGAGTGCTCGTGTTACAAAATTTGGCGCCAGTTTCGGAGGGGTAATGACTCATCGAAGTCGCTTTGACCACATTGGCCACCTATGACAGCTCTTGATGCCTTCGGGGAACTTGCCAAGTCCCTAAGTTAATGTCATACCTATTTCTTAGCGAATTCTTTACCGATTTTTACAAACTTGGTCTCAAATGAAAGGTACAGCGTTCCCATTGGCTGCTATTGAATTTCTAATTGGGCTGACCTCCGGTTCCGGAATTACAGAGCAAACACCCAGCAAATCCCGATATGCGACGATGAATGTATTTTTTCCAAAAGATGAAAAGTTTTCTAAAATGTGACCGTCATTCATAGTCTCTTGGGGGACATTGGCCATCATCGATGGTTCCGAAAATGCAAATGCAAAGTATGCAAATTCAGAATAACAGTTAACATTTTCTCACTGATGACTAGACCGATTTGACCAAACTTAGTATCAAAAGAACAGTGTTGCGTCCCCAAAAACTTATTTAATCTTATTAATATAATATCTGACTTCTGGTTGCGGAGTTACGGGTTGTGGAGTGTGGTCACAGAGAAAACTCCTATTCGAACCGATACCGCGATGAATGTTAAAGTATTTTTTTAGCCGAAATTGGAGCCAAACATCTACCGTTCTAGGAGTCGTGCACTCATATATACTTATCAAGTGTAATAAGCATGTAATACACATTTCCACAATGTTATACTGGACGTTTCCAGCTATTAAACCATAGCTTTGATAAATAAGAAAGACAGAATTGAACCACTAGGTGGATTAAACATTTTTTCCATCTTTTTATTTTTTTACTAATTCTATTAATTTGTTTATTTAATTCATTTTATTGATTTGTTCCGTATTGTCTATTTTATGTTTTATTTATTTAATTCGTTTTATTTATCTTACTTATTTTTTTATTTTTCTTTGATTTATTGAATTTATTTATCTTTTGATTTCATTAATTTTACTCGTGCTGTTATATTTATTCTATTATTTTTTTCATTTAGTGATTTTATTTATTTATTTTTTTTTTATATAAAATGAATAATTTTATTTTTTGTTCATTTTATTCATACTATTCATTTTATCATTTTATTAACTTTATCATTTTTCCAGTTCATACATTTTGTTCGGTTTCTTCATTTTATTGATTCGTATCAGTTATTCCTTTTTTTCATTTCATCCAATTTGTTTGTTTTAATCAATTTAATTTATCTCTTTAGTTTTACAACTTCTCTTGTTGTTACATTAGTTATACACACCAGATTTGAAACTTAGGACTTAGGCGATTCAAATTTCAAAATTATAATAATATTTGCCAATTTTAATTGTTCCGCATATCCTCTGTAACGGCCAATTATCGTTTAGTGATAAATTATTTCTGTTTGGGCGCTGTGATTGACGTAAGTTTTAAATCTGGTGTGTATAACTAAATGAGATGTTTGTTGCGTGTGCTCGAAAAGATTCGCAAGAAATATTTTTAAGCGGTTTGAATTATTTGTTCCTTGGGTGAATAGGGACTTGCTTCGTCTTCTAGACTGGAGACCGGATTGTAAAACTTTGATGATTGCTCAACCAGTATTTCCAAACTTCGGATACAATAACAAAACAAGTGGATTCCAAGCATACATAGCGATCCGAGTTCGGTGTTTTTGCAGCAATTCATCCATTTCTAATTGAAGCGCCTGCTGCGATAGACACGCTGGACCTTTGCACTCGGTAGCTGCTACCGCTGGGGCGCTAAGTGGTGGTAATTGTCCTACGTTTAGTCGATTTTTACCAGTGATTAGGTCCGTTCAAATTAAGGCCGGAGGCCAATCGTTGCTCACTGAATGACACAATAATGGCTCGCTAATCGAATAGCTTGGCTGGGAGAAACAAACAAAAAACACGACGGCGCCTGGACTGCTTTTTCTCTCCCATCGACCATCGTCATCTTGCAAGGCCTTGGAAATTCTTGCGCCATCTACGCTGGCTGCACGCAGATCTTTGGCGGAGTGCTTGCTTAGCCTACATTTTGTTTTATTGTATCATTTCGGTTTATTGCCCACTTGCATTTGCGGGTGCAAGTTCAAACCAGTTCTACGCGAGTAGTAGTTATTGTGGCCACCATAGGCAGCGCGAGGTGACTGAACTTGGTTGGTTGTTGAGTCGAATTATCGATATGGGTTAGCCCGTTTCGTTGAGCTAGTTTAAGAATGCATATTTAGATTGGTCAACTTTTCGGGTCGTACGACAATCATTAATAATCGTGTTTTGTTTTTCTTCTAGTGATACTAATCGAATGACCAAAGTTGCTGCTGACATTGAGCCTCATTAGGGCCGGATTTCAACCTACAACGAGATGACCCTGCATTCGATGAGCAATCATCGAATCAATTCCATCGATCCTATAATCCCATTCCACGCAACTGTGGCTAACATTGCTCGAATCCAACAACCCAACTAATAATGTCAGGATGGACAGACAAACGGATCTCCACACAAAATGCGGAAAATATCGGATCAAATACTGCGACCGCTGAAAATGAATCCAAACCAGCGGAAACCTCCGCCGGCGAGAGTCTGACGCTATCAAGTAGATTTCCTTTGCGTAAGATCGGAGATCTTTTCCGCGGCAAACTACGCAGTTCTGGCAGTTATACGATCAAAAGTTTCAATCACAGTGTTGCTCAAGAGTGTAAGATTTCGGAATGTTTAACACTGGATGTAGAAAACATTTCCAGCCCGGTGAAGAAGCCTGAGCGACCAGTTCCTACCGTCGAAATAGAGACTGAGGTCGTGAACGAAAAACCTGTCCGGAATGGAGACGGAACAGTTACCACTGCGCCACCCGTACGACCGCGGAAAATTACCACGCTTAATCGAACCTTTCAGCGGAAGAGGAGGTGAGTTTTGTTGCAGAAAAATAACTATTGTTTGTTCTTGAAATTTCACCCAATAAGTCCTAGTTTATATTATTTGTATTTATTTCGTTTTCTGTACAATGTACATATTGAAATTCTAATAGCAGAAGAATTTCGAAAAATTGAAGGATGATCTCAGTAAAGGCACTCAAAAAATTGTTTATGGACAAACCTTTCATAATCCAGATATGAACTTACAACATTTCCCGTTGTTTCAAGCGAATCAAAACACCGAGTCTCGACAGATCAGGGCCACGGTCAAGTTCACTACCTGCAACACCATCACCGATCGGCTCGACAGATTTAGGAAAATTTTGATCATCAAGTCCGCCAACGTATCTTCAAATCGCTTTACCGGTTCTCGCCACGACGGGTCCGACCGTGCTGTATGCTAATTGACCAGCAGCAGCTTGCTTACGGGGATTGAGTGGAACATCGCATTTCTTGATGGCGAGGGATCTTGATTTTATTCTGAATATTAATTCACATCTACGAAGTGTTTTGTTCGCATTCTGGTTTTCCTTCTCGTTGGTTGATGGTACGAGAAAAAATGTGACTGATTGAAATTCTACCGTTGTGTGGATTTGATTAGGAATAATGGGTCGAGGTAACCAGATTGATAACAGTGTGACAGCGTGATCCAGGACACAAACAAGACAACATGTGATATACCTATAAACTTCTTGAGTTGTTAAAATTTCGACAAACATTGTTCTGAAACAACGATGGATCATTTAGTTTTCCTTAGCCAATTTTGTTTGCTTGTTGATTATATTCTGTAACTTCCTATATGCTTGTATGAATCATCGGAAATACGCAATTCTTGTTTTGGAGAGTTTTACAAACATTTTGCTAATAATTAATGCATAAGAAGGACAATAATTCATGCATAGGAATTGAACGAACTGCGATAAGAGAATTTTTATTTTATTTTATTTATTTTTAATTTCTCACATGTGATTACAATGTTTTAACATTACAATAAAGTATAAATGCATAGTACACAGAAGTAAAAGAATATTATCATAATATTGAATTTGATTTGTATTAACTAAGTAAATCTTTTAATTCTAATAACATCACTTTCCAATTTGAATTCGACATGTGATTCTGACTTCCGCAGGCTGTATCATTGGCTGTGCCAGTTCAGGTACAAAGTTTCCAGCCAAGGAATCACGACTTTAAAGGGTTTTGATCCGGCGGGTTATTGAGACATATATTTTCTACAAACCAACAACTGGGAATTGTTCTTTAATTGATTTAAATTTTGTAAGATAGATCTGGCAGATCAACAACTATCAATCTAGTCCAAGATGGATTTGAGGTAGATTTTGTATACACTGTTCTCAAAGCTGTATTAGATCGTGTAGATCACTCTCTTTTACTGACTGTTACTGACTTTTACTGTCTTTGTCGTAAGGCATGTCGGTAGACTTGAGCGATTCGTAGTAATGCTGCCTAAGCTCAACTCCTGCCTGCAGAAGACAAAAGATAAGTCCGTAAGAGCTTATGCCTGTTTCTTATGACCCTGCCACTTCTAGTTTTCTGATCTGTATATTTTACCGCTTTGCTCTTAGTTGAGTACTATGGCTCCAAATTTTCATAACTTTCCCTACTCAGTAATTTCTAGTGTGTTGAATGTCTTTAAAAAGTAAAATAATTAGGCACAAAAAGTGTGTGTCACTGTGTTGAATGTCTTTAAAAAGTAAAATAATTAGGCACAAAAAATGATTCTATTCCCGAAGCGGAAGAATTATGGAAAGAAAATATTTCAGTTAGTTCCGTGGTCACCGTGGTCTATTCAATTTGACACTCGGCGTGTCAGTGTAGAGTAATCTGCTGGTCTATTTATGTTAATATTTTATGTAGTTTTTATGGATCACGTACACATATAGATAGCACTAGGAAAAAACACGTTAACGTAAAATAAACTAATAAAAATCAAACATAAAATTGTTTAAAATACATGTTACATGATGCTTTTTAAGATTTTATACCACTTACTATAGTGGATTCAGCTACAATTTTACCGCATTATAAATACCGTCAAGTCACCAGTCACCGTGCGTTTAAGGGGTCTTCTACTTGCAAAGCCTAAAATTGAGTACTTTTTTGGGAATAAATTGTAAAGCATCTACTCAATGGATTAAGAAACTTTTTTTATATTGAAGATATATGGTTTGACTTTTCAATTTTACTTTGGAAGATTTAAAAAAACATCTCTCGTGACCTTGAAACTTCATTGATGACATTGAAACTGCATGGGCTTAAGTAAAGTTGTGACAAATTGGGAAATCTGTGATCAGAAAACTCATATTTTTTATAATCATAGTCACGTTGGCTATGTTTAGAGACGAGAGACATTTCTTTGCCACTTGCAAAAGTTGTGATTTGTGAAAATTTCCCATATTTACGTTATTTTTTGGCCTATTAGGGGCCACAAAAATGGAACAAATTGACATTTTGTAAATCTCGAAATATAGCGGTATGTTTTCTGAACAATTGGGGAAAAAATTATTGAAATCGGACCAGTATTTCTATGAAAAGTCTTACTTGACCGCTTAAAAAACACTACTTTCGGGAAAATGCGTTTAAAGATAAAGTACGGTGTATAACTCGATAGTAGTAACTTACTAGATAATCTACAATACCGAGTCCGCAGAGTTCACCTTACTCATCGCGAAAATGGTCTTGGCTTTGCACATTTTGCTCTCTCTGTTAAATTCGGGCCTGTTTTGCCGCCACATCCGCTTTGCGTTCAGAACGAGTTATACGCTCACTGTCGAGTCGAGTAGCACATCTTTCAGCTTCAGTCCCCAAAGTAATTCTCATCACCTCCATAGCTTGTAAGATTGATTAAAATCCTTGGTTGAAGATGCTGACTGCCAAATAAGACACCATATTGACCACCTGCCTGCCAGAACTTGTGCATGTGTTTTGGCGCTAAGGAACAGCTTCCACTATTCAGAGACTCATTGATGTTTAGGGTGTGAGCTCCTAAGCATCTTGTTAATAAATCATTAGATGATAGACTTTCGTAGATCCTGATGAAAGTCTATCATCTTTTACTTCATTCCTTTTATTTCAGCCTGACGCCACTTGCACCAACTGTCCTCGCCGGGTGAACACTTTGAGTGTGGATTTTCGTTCGATGACGTGCAGTGTTCGAGAGAAGCCCAGATTGCATTTCGCATATGTTCTAAAGAATTTGAGTTTCTCCGAATTGCCAGCCCATAAAATTTTGTTAGCTGGCCGATTGATTTGTACCTCAACTTTCCCACAGATACCTTTGTATTCTTTCTTCAGTTTTCGTAATCTCGGTCCCATACACTTCTCAACATATCCGTCGCATTATTTTTTCCGTACGATAATCTCGTCCCAAAAAAAGCAAGAAACCATTCACAGACGCTCACATATACATAAACCGTAAAGAATAGACCGGTGAATTCTTTAAACAATGATTTTTCCATAGACAAGCGCCATCGTGGTGCGCCGCGCTTAGTATCTCAGAAACGGCCGGAGATAGGTACCTTTCGGTTCCCAGAAACATGCCAAGGAATATGATTTTCACCAAATCCTTTCTCTGGCGTATTCTAATGTACATATAGATTGAAATTAAACAAAGAAAAAAATCGATTTTTTGAAACCATGAGAGTAGAAGACCCCCTTAATCACGGCAGTGAAATATTCAACGGCACAGTCAATATCTTCCGCATGCTCAAGTGAATGCCAATCTGTATGAAGGAGTGCTGATGCAAGTCCCAAGAAATCAGCTCGGTGAAAGTCAAGATCAAGATCATTCGGGATATCCTCAAAAATGACAGGTTTAGGCAAACTGATAATCACTTCGACGGGAGAATGATTTTCATCAATCACAGAAATAGATTCAGCAGGTTCGAGGATCTGACAGTCGGCTAGTGCTGTCTCATTCAATAAGACAAAGTAGGGGAATTATGGTTAAAACCGACACCTTAAGCTTAACAATTTTTCTAAGTTGCCACAAAACCAATAAAATTATAGTTTTTATGCAGAATTTTTCTTCAGAAAATTCTTAACAAGACGTAATTTTTTCAGCGCTTCAAAAAATTAATTTCATTAAAAATTATTGGTTGTAAAATTTGGAAAACAAAGTGACTTTTTGTATGCACTGCGGGTAAATCCGACACCCTATAGGGGTAAGATCGACACCCCCTTTAATTTATTTTCTCTCCACTTTATTAAAATCTTTATCTTTATTGAAAATGAGATATATGCGTGAATAATAAAGTGTGAGTCTGTATGATGCAAATATGTGCTTTTTATTGCTTCATCATGTAGTGAGGGGAAGAAAGATCGAAAGCGTAGTACTATAAATAAGAGTATTTTATGCTATAGGATTATTTATTGATATGAGTATTTCCAAATAATCCTTGCGCACATCATTGCAACCTTCAGTGTCATTTTATTTCATAAGAGAAGATTTGCAAGCGTTCTACGTTCTGCTAATTGGATTTATTCACTTATAAGTGACACACACACTTCTTAGTCAAACTATCTTTTTCAGATTTGATTTTTCGGACTCTGATCATCAACGATCTATTGGGGTATACATAATACCATTGTCTCATTGTGATAAAGTTCGTCTATGACAAACCAAGAGAACACTAGAAATTTGGTTTGATGAGCTTTTTGCAGAAATATCTTCGAAACAACTTCGATAGAATCAGATAAGCAAAAATTCCAATTTTTGATTTTTAAAGAGACTTACAAGAAATAAACACAATAAAAGTATTTCTGTGTAATTCTGCTATTACTATAGTGTGCTATTAGTGTAATGGAAGTATCACAAAGATCCCCAGCATTTTGTAATGAATCGCAAGTAAACACAACCGTCTTAACAGTGTGTCGGTTTTACCGCAATAGGGCACATTTTTTAAAAAAGCAATTAAAAATATTGAATTTCTCACACTCGTCTTCAATGCACCCAGTTGATCATAGGACAGGCCGATAATAATAGGTACTGAAAAATGTGGTGATTTGAAAAGCTTTTGTTCGGTTAAAACCTTAAAATTTACCAACGAAATTTAACATCCAGACGAGTATGAACGCTGCTGTCGTATGTTTTGTTTATTTTTATGACATTCGGCGTACTACCGTAAATCCAATTTTTCTTCAAATGCTCTAAATAAACGTACTAATAATAATGTATCATTATGAAATGAATAAAAATTTGATTTCTAGGAAATGTTGTGGGGTGTCGGTTTTACCCACAGTGTCGGTTTTTCCCACAATTCCCCTACAGGATACGACCGTAACGATTTTCAATGCTATTGATTTGTGTGAGACAGTTGAAGCTGAATCCATCCAATAGAGCAGCGCAAGCGATAGAAATATAAGAGCGATTCCTGAAATTCCTCCACATCATTCCTAAGATGGTCGTCTGATAACCCGTACGTCTGGACGTTGTCATTTTTCGAGAGACGAGCAGTACCATTCGAAGGTTCAGCAAGGCATATACTGTTCCTTATGTTACCTGAGCGGACAGAAACGACGTGATCAAAATTTTCATTTTGACATTGAACTAACTAACTATTTTTGGTTGCAGAGCCTTTCCCAGACAATCTTTCACAAGTGTAGAAAGTTCATCATCCGTCGTGCTGGGATCAAATGCAGACAAGTAGACTAATAGCAGCTCCTCAGGTGGTGAAAATATTTTTATCGTTTCTAACGATAAACGATTATTAGTGATTCTTGTTTTGAGCGGATCATCTTCACGCTTACGCTTAGGAGTGTGGAACGGAATAATATGAATCAATCCTTTTCCAAGGTCTATTTACAGTAGGAGATAGCGGTTTTATGTCGACTTTAACCGAGAGAGCTTTTACGACATCTTTTAAATCAGCTATGTCATCCTTTAATTATTTCAGAGAATTGTCGTCGGGCATTGTATTGTCGCAACAACGCAAAGCCATTCTACGGAAATTATCATTACAAAACAAATCAGCACACCCGTTACACATCTAGAATAAATGCCGTGAGTGCGTTCCCACGATATCACGAACATCGTAATCCATCTTGACGAATTTCTGCAGTATCCACGACAGGTGATTTGCTCAGAATCATTAACGACTTTCGAGCAATTGGTACAAGCCATACTTTTGAGCGAAATAATAACGCCAACGGAGTATGCAATATGTGCAGCAAAATAAATAACTCCAACGGGTATCGTGTATCGATTGAAGCGAACTTGCATGCAACGTTCGATAAATCAGCTATCCACCAGAAGATGTCGCAAATTGAGCGATACGTTGTGCAAAGTGATAACGTCAAGTAGAAAACAAACAAAACTATCATTTTCGCAAAAAAACAATACTTGGAGCTATCAGATATGATGCGAATTAAATTCACGAAACTTCAAAGTACTCGCACAATCGATTAACGCGAAAAACAAATAGTACAAAAATAACAGCGATCACGATTGTACATCAAGTATAAAATGAACTTTTACGTCCATTTCATTGAAAATGTAATATTTCAAAATAATGATTCTCAGCCGCGTTTCAACCAAATTTGATGCGTTTTTTGGAAACGATCATAAAATTTGTCCAATTTTAGAAACCAAGGCCAACTTTCCAGAACTGACTGTAGTTCCGGATATATTGTTGGGAGTACTGGGGTTAACACCCTTTCCGAAAAGCAAAAATCTTTCATAGCGGTCTTCAAACCAGTATTGCGACGCACAAAACATTATGATTTTGTAAAACAAATGCATTGACCAACATTCTGAGGGTTTTTGGTTGAATTGGCCACAACCCGGGGTATTCCGGGAACCGGGTTCTTCCGGCAAAGAGGCCAATTTTCGACTGACTATAAAACCAGTCTTGCGGGGTGTCAAACTTTATAACTTTGCAAAACAAGTGCAATGGAGACCATTTTGAGGGTCTTTGGTCGAATTGGACACATCCCTGGATCTTCCGGGAATTTGGTTCCTCCGGTAAAAAGGGACGATTTTCGACTGATTTCAAAACCCGTTTTGCAGTATTTTACAAAACAAACACAGTGATTTTACAAAACAAGCACACCGAAAGATATTTTGAGAGCATTTGGATGAAATGGCCATACTCCGGGGTATTTCGAGAACCGGATTCCTCCGACAAAGTGGACACTTTTGGACCCTCCCCCCCAAGTAGGCTGAAAGACATTTTTAGGGTTTTTGGTCTAATTGGCCACACTCCGGGGTATTCCGGAAGCCTCCGGCAAAGAGGACAATTTTCGACTGGTTGCAAAACTCGTCTTGCGGCACGTTAAATTTCATGATTTTGCTAAGCAAGTTCACTGAAGGACATTTTGGAGATTTTAGGTCCAATTGACCACACCCTGGAGTATTCCGGGAACCTGGCTCCTCCGGCAAAGAGGCCAATTTTCGACCAGTTATATAACCCGTTTTGCGACATGTCAAAGTTTATGATTTTACAAAACAAGTACACTGCAAAAAATTTAGAAAGTTTTAATTGCCCACAACTATTCCGACAACCTAGTTCCTCAAGTAAAGAGGATACTTTTCAACCCGTTATGAAACCCGTCTTGCAGCATGTCCACGCTGCACAAAACTGGTTTCACAACGGACCCAAAATACTTTACTTTTCAGGAAGAACCAAATTCAGGTGAAAATTCTGGTTGGGTGCAATTCGAACAAAATACCTTAAAATTTAGTAATATGCTTGATTTGCAAAATGATGGCGTTTGACATGTCACAAGGTGGGTTTTAAAACCGATTGAAAAGTGTTTTTTTTCTCTAAGGAACCAGGATCCCAGAATACTCCAAGGTGTGGACTATTCAACCGAAACCCTCAAAATATCCCCCAGTGCACATTATTTTCACAAAATCATGAACTTTGACATGTCACAAGACAAGCTTTCAAAAGGGTCGAAAATTGTCTTCTTTGCCGGAGAATTCAGGTTCCCGGAATGCCCTGGGAATGCGGCAAAATAGACCAGAAGCCATCAGAATATCCTTTCGTGTATTTGTTTAGCGAAAACATGAAATATGACATATCGCATAATAGGTTTTAAAACTGATCGAAAATTGTCCTCTTTGCCGGAGGGACCAGATTTCCGGAATATCCTGGGGTGTATCCAATTTGACTAAAAACCCTCAAATGTTCTCCAGTTAACTGGTTGCGCAAAATTTTCAAGTTTGACACCTCGCAAGACAGGTTTTAATATCGGTTGAAAAGTGTTCTCTGCGCCGCATAATCAGGTTTCCGGAATACCCCGGATTATGGCCAATTCTCCCAAAAACTCAAAATAACATCCAGTACAGTTGTTTTGAAAAATCATAAAGTTTGACATATCGCAAGACAGGTTTTATAACTGGTCGGAGGAGCCAGGTTCTCGAAATACTCCAGCGTGTGGTGCTTTAGACCAACAACCCCCAACATATTGGAACCAGTCGAAAATCGACCCTTTTCACCAGGAGGAGTCAGGTTCCCGGAAGATCTCGGGGTGTGTCTAATTTGACCAAAAACCCTCAAAATGGTCTCCAGGGCACTTGTTTTGCAAAATTATAAAGTTTGACACCCCGCAAGACGGGTTTTTTAGTCAATTGAAAAGTGTATTCTTTGCCGGAGGAAACCGGTTCCCGGAATACCCCGGGTTGTGGCCATTTCGACCAAAAACCCTCATAATGTTAGTGAATGCATTTGTTTTACAAAATCATAAAGTTTAGTGCGTCGCAAGACTGGTTTGAAGACCGCTATGAAAGTATTTTGCTTTTTGGAAAGGGGGCTAACCCCAGTACTCCCAACAATCAGGCTTGTTATTTGCTCACACAATGTGTCACAAAGAGCGAAATACACCGATGAAAAATAGAGCAACACAAAAACACTGCGATGTGCTGAACGACCGCACAAAGAGAAACTTGAAAACGAAAACGAGAAAGATCTGTACACCAAGAGCTGCACAATTTCGTTCAAAGAGTCACCTTGAAGAGCCACTTTTTTGTGCCTCCCCTCACTGGAAAACAGGTAGGAAGGCGAATCAAACTACAATTCAGATAAAGTTTGATCGGAAGAACGTGTTTAAAAAGTTTTTTTGGTTGCCTTCTCTGCTTCTGTGGGCGTGGGGCCAAGATTCACACTAAAGAGCTTCTTTATTTCTACTCTTTGAGGAGTGCACCCATGGAGTAGAATGCACGTATGGGAGCAACACACATCGGAGTGAAGAGGTTTATTGTGAAAGAGAAGAGCGGTGGTTCGCATGAAAAGTGCAAAGAGCGTTTTTTATTCTTCTCTTCATTTGCTCTGAGGTGCATTACATCCCTGCCAACAATATATCCGGAACTACGTTCTGTTCCGCAAAAGGTGGCCTCTGTTTCTAAAACTTTTATGATCGTTTCCAAAAAACGCATCAAATTTGGTTGGGACGCGGCTGAGAACCATTATTTTGAAATAAACCATTTTCAATGAAATGGTGGTTGGGGACGTAAGAGTTAAAAAAAACTATAAGCTTGGTTGACGATCAGGGTATAGCAAACAGCGATGTTAATTTATGATAGGGGACATAACCGAACCTCTGGAATCGCGATTTATCTGGCTCTTCCTGGATCTTAGCATAGTAAACAATTTAAGTTGGCATTTTCAATGTTTCAGCGATAGATATCGGTCAATTTTCTGACTAGTAAACGCTCAAATTTCGCAAACCGCTTTGTGCATAATTTCATTGTTGTACTTTGTTTTAACTTTATGCATTTATTTATGATGCACCAAGTTTTAAATTGGCATAGGTCTGCTTATTTTAGCATCTGTCAAAATTGAGGATCACATGAAGAAAAAATTACGGATCATTTTTTCCCAACTTATATGCATGTACGAGGCATTTCTCGTGGATACATCATGCTGATCTTGTTGTAGGCAATGAAGACGGAGTTCAGTAGATATCGAGTTCTTCAACCAAGGCTATGGATGGCTTCTGTTCCTGCAGAAAACGAGATGAAATCATAGTTTCTGTACGCTTATGCGTAAGGTTGACTTATGCTTCTCCAACCATTGCAGTAATAGATATGCATACTTTTCCATACTATACAAATCAGAGAACTTGCTATTTAATGTATCATATCTTTAATTTATTAGTGCTAAAGAAAACCTGGCAGTTAAAGTCATTTCTCTGGTCAATGAAGAATTACGCAAACGAAATAAAAAGCGACTATCTTCAGTAAAATGATTTTTGTTTACACTCCTGATAAAATCATGTATGTTCGATTAAATAGCACAAACTGATTGATATTTACGCCTCACGTATTACGCCAGTATATCTGAAGAAAAATAACCGACCAGGAGAGTGGTTCATAATAAACTGCTACAGTTCGCTCGAAAAAGCGAGAACATGAAAATTTAATATGGTACCGGTTAAAAAAAAACTGATCGTAGCACTATCTGATCATCGGAGGCGCCAACAGCTGCTATAGTAATACGTATCACGCACGCAGGCGCGCTTAAAGCATGGTGTTGATCGTGAGGAATCCGGCCATTGAATCTGCAACAAAGTTAATTAAGCCTATATAAATATTACGCAAAGTTCAATAACTAAAGCGATAGGTTTTGTTCTGCTATTTTTTTTCAGCAAAGCGTGTAGATTTAAATCCGATTCGGTACCACCGATGATTTGTTACATGTTTCGTTGATTGAAACATGTAACGTTTAATCATCACTATTATACGAGAAAAAAGCCTTTTTTGAAACCGATCCGTTTCAAAAGTCTTGATGACCTTGTTAAAATATAGCTAATGATTGCGACGAAGCCCTGTATATTGAAAATTATGTCGCAACCTTCACAAGGGATTCTTCGCACTTCAGGGCGGTGTCTGACGGGTTGGAATTGGTGGTTCATCAATGCAAATGATCGCGAACAACAGACATAAAGGTCGGGTCTTATGCATAAGGAATTAATTTGTTACAGAAATGTTGTTATTGAAATGGTATATTGTGTAAATAGGCAAATATTAGTGCACGCCTACTTCGGGCCCATCGAGCGGAAATGATTCGTCATGTCTGCTAGAAGGTTGCAGCATACGCAAAGGTTAGGTACGAATGGTTGTATGTTCTGACGAAATTAGAATATTATACAGATCAATCTGAACAGCGCAAGATGCCCTTTTCCCACTTCCAGCGAGAATCAAATAATGAATCTAAACCAAATACGGTCAACTACCTTGAATTAGCAGAAACATAAATTGGTACAAGTTACATAACATCTTTCAATCGGTTTGAATAGTTGTTGATTTAGCTAATTGTTTCGATTGTCTGCAATACATACATAATCAATCATCGACAATGTACCAAAACTGATAAGTTGCCGCAAAATCACAATCGTTAAAGTCAAAGAATGTTTGTTCGGAAAATTCTCAATTGACTTCACTGCTTTTAGCTACGAAGCCGGACTCCTCACGTGAGCGGGTCGCAAAATGAAGTAATAAAACTCCCGCAAATTAAGCAAACATTAGCTGAGTGTTCTATCAGCTTTGAAGGCATTGAAAGCATCTGCGCATAATAGCATCAGTTAATTTGAATGAAGCACGAGTCCAGCAGCAACTGGCTGGCTGGCTGGCTGGATGGAAGAACCTTTCAAGTAAGGAACGCGCAATCGTGATGGCTTTTTGTTTGGTTACGAAAACCAAAGATCGTCGCGATATGACCGCACACAATGGTCATTCTGTAGGTTGGCCTGCCCAGAGAGGTGCTTCCGACACTTGTTCGATATTGCTTCACACTTTGCCGCATACATGTGCACTGCATTTCGGAATGGTTCATTATTGGGATATTCGCTAAGTTAATTGAAGCGATTTAATCGCGCTTCAATTAGCCCCAGTAAAGTTTGATACTTTTGACCTTTGCCAACCTAACAATCTTTTTTAAGTTGTGTGTGATCAATGGCATTTGCATGTTATTAAGACCTCAAGACGCTAATGCGGCACGAATCTTTCGATAAGGAAAAAATCAATTTTCTGGGAGCTTTGAGTTAAGTTTTTGTCATTGTTGAAAACATAAAATAAAAATATTTGACAATTTTTTTTCCAGAAGCTGTATGAATTTTTTATTTCCAAAACTAAACAAATTGAGAAATAGTACTCCCATGTGGTGCAGTAAATTATTTTTTTATTCAATTCGTTTATTTGATAAAGCACGTTTGCGTTAGCTTAAAGGTGCCAATTTTGTTTTGTTTTACATTTTAAATTACTTGAAACTAGGGGATTACATGTCGATGTTTTTAAATGAAACTAAGGAGAGCTATCTTATACATAATTTAATTTTCGTAAGATTAGGGGGGTTATTTAGTTTTATGGCAGTATGATTTGACATTTTAAGCAGGGAGTTTATTGGAGCAAATAATTTTTAACTAAGGGGGGCAATTTTACAACTATCTTAAAAGTAAGAATAAATTTAAATTAAAAGATTAAGGGAGATTAATTAGAGCTAGTTTTATGTAGTAGTAGAGTTGGGCATTTTCAACGAGATTATGTAATATAATAGTTAAAACTAGAAGAGACAGGAGGAGCTAAATGCTTCGGGAAGATATTTGGGGTTGAGAGGGGGAGGGGGGGGGGGTTAGAGGTTATACTTCTCGATATAAGAATCAGGTGGAGGGAGAGCGGGCAAAGATGACAGGGGGAAAAATTATGAACTTTCAGTTTCATGCATCGGGAGATCAACGGCGTAGATTACAGACTCGGGTGGCCTTTATCATAATCATGTACCGGGACGCTGGGTGGTCCTTCTCAAGACGGCAGAGGTTTCTCCAGATGATTTCGTAGAACGGCTCAGATGTGGATTGGCAACACTTCGAGTTGCGCGTGTGCTATAGGTCCTGTATTTGTTGGCTCATTTGACAGAGATGTTTTGTGACGACTCGTAGTCGCATCCAACCATCGTGGGTGTATTGTACAGGTGGAAGAGGGCGCTTCTGAGAATGATAAGAAATAAAAAGGGGCAGTTAAATTTTTATATTGATGGTTTTTACGAAGGTGTATACGAGGGATATATAGAGGACATCGCGGCTTGCCAACACATCTCGAACCGGGACGTTGGTTGGTCTTCCTCGGGCCCGTAGGACATCCATTAGCAGAGACCTGGCGGAACTGTACTCGGTGCACGCCCAGACAATGTGCTCGATGTCGTGATAGCCGTTGCCACAAGCGCAGATACCACTATCCACGAGCCCAATACGCCGGAGATGTTCAACGAGCGTGTATTGGTTTGCCATGAGTCGGGACATCACACGAATGAAGTCACGACACACATCCATCCCCTTGAACCAAGGTTTTGTCGATACATTGGGGCCTATCGAATGTAGCCATCTTCCTAGCTCCCCATTGCTCCACGAGTTTTGCCAACTTTCGAGGGTTCTCTGATGAGTAATACTGAAAAATTCGCTGAAGCGAATTGGTCTTTCATAAACGTCACCTTCTAGGGCCGCCACCTTAGCTAAGGAGCCTTCTCATTGCCCGGAATGGAGCAATAAGAAGGGACCCACACCAAGGTAATCTAGAAAGATTTGTCAGATAAAGAACTCAGTAGCTCCCGTATTTTCCCCAAAAAAAACGAGAAGTGATTTCCATGTTTCATCGAGCGAATAGCGTCAATGGAACTGAGGCTATCCGAAACGACGAAGTAATGGTCTGTGGGAAATGTGTCAATGACCCCAAGGGTATACTGAATAGCAGCTAGTTCTGCGGCGTAAATTGAAGCAGGGTCACTGAGTTTGTAGGAGGCTTTTGATTGAAAATACCGAAGCCAGTGGACCCTTCGAGGTTTGATCCGTCAGTATAAAACATCTTAGAGCAGTCGACTTCTCGGAATTTATTATAAAAATGTTTGGGACCACTTGTGGGCCTATGTGGTCCGGTATTCAACAAATCTCGTCTTTCATGGATGTGTCGAAGAAAACAGTAGATTTAGAAGTATTTATGAAATGCACACAGTTGGGATTGTAAGAAGAAGGAATAAGAATAGAAGCTGTAATTGTGCTGGCTCACTGCAGCTTCTTTCAAAGAATGTTGATAGAAACTGAATCAAAAGCCTTCTTTATACCTAGGAATACTGATGCCATCTGCTCTTTGCTAGCATAGGCCATTTAAATTTCGGTTGATAGCAACGCAAGACAATCGTTCGTCCCGTTGCCTTTACCTTGATCTGACAGCTCGCCATCTGCTTCAACCCAATTGTGGAGGCGAAACAAGATCATTTTCTCGAACAACTTTCGGATAAAGGACAGCATTGCAATCGGTCGATACGAGTTGTGGTCGGAGGTTGATTTTCTTGGTTTTTAGATGGCGATGACCTTTACTTGCCTCCACTCATCAGGGACAATATTACACTCAAGGAACTTATTAAATAAATTCAACAAGCGTATCTTGGCAGAGTCTGGCAGATTTTTTAACAGGTTAAATTTGATTCTGTCCGGCCCTGGGGCTTTATTGTTACATGATAAGAGATGATAAGAACTCCACCATCGAAAACAGTGTTTCCTTCGGGTTATCGTGAGGGGACGCGGCGCGGTTGATCTTCTGTGCCGGGGCGGAACCCTGACAAATCTACTTGGCAAAATCGAATATCCAACGGTTTGAATGCTCCACACTCTCGTTAGTACTGCTTCGGTTTCGTTTGCGCCGGGCCGTGCCCCAAAGAGTGCCCATCGATGTTTCTCTCGTTAGCCCGCTGACAAAACCGGCGCCAGTAGTTATGGCTTTCGGCTTTCATCAAACTCTTCATGCGCGTTTCTGCCATCACGTACTGTCGGTAGCTGTTTGGCGGCCTGTCGTCCTGGGAGGTATTATACGCGGCGGCCTTCTCCACGTACACGTCTGAGCATTCTTTGTTCCACCATGGGTTAGGAGGACGCCCGTGAGAGTTCGCGTCTGGTACGCGTTTAGTCTGAGCTTAAATCGCGAGAATCAAGCCAGCCAGGAACCCGTACTCTTCCCCCGGAGGAAGCTCTTGAGTGGATTTGATTTTGTCGGATATCGTGGACGAGTAGCTCTTCCAATCAATATTTCGTGTGAGGTCATACGAAACATTCATTATATTCGGTGGCCATGAACCGTCAGCAATATTAATTACGATTGGCAGATGGTCGCTGCCGAAGGGATCAGAGACTACCTTCTACATGCAATCTAACCGCAGCGATGTCGAGCAGAGGGATAGGTCAAAGTCGCTTGAACGCGCTGGCGGGGCAGGAATCCGTGTCATTTGACCCGTGTGCAAAATGGTCATGTTGAAGTTGTCGCAAAACTGATGAATTGAGGTAGATCGATTATCGTCATGAAGGCAACCCCAAGCCGTACCGTTGGAATTGAAGTCACCTAAAACTAGCCTCGGTGCGGGGAGGAGTTCCGCAATATCGCAAAGCCGTCGTTGGCTAACTGAGGCTCTAGGGGGGATGTAGGTGTAAGCAATGCCAATGCCTTTTATTCTGGTTTGGCAAGCGACAACTTCAATACCTGGTGTCGAGGGGAGGTCGATTCGATTGAAAGAATAGCACTTTTTGATCCCCAAAAGTATTCCTCCGTATGGGTCATCTCGATCCAAGTGAATAATGTTAAAATCGTGGAAGTGTAGGTCTATTTCTGAAGTAAGCCATGTCTCGCATAGTGCAAATGCATCACATTTCAAGTTATTTAGAAAGATTTTAAAGGAATCGATTTTCGGAATAATGCTTCTGCAATTCCACTGCAGAACAGTGATTAAATCCTTGACCTCGTTCGATGAATTAGCCATCGAAGGATACAATCGCTGAAAGGAGGGGCCATTTCGCAGTGAACTGCATCAAGAATATTTTTACTCCGGGGAAAAAAGCTTATCGAGATACTCTTAAGGGGGTCCGAAATATTTAATGTTGTAAGAATACGGTCCACAATGCCAGGGAAATTTATTAGGCCAGCGCTGGTTTCTTTCTCTGGCTGCGATATGGGAACATTTGGGATTTTTGATGTTCCTGGAAGTGCTGGGAACTCCTTTTCTGAGCTCAGGTTTCGGAGACCGGGAGCGACTTCGGTTTTGCACCAGTACTTCCTTGAGTAGTAATTTTAGGAGGCCCATGAATAGACACCTTCTGGCCTTTACGACAAAGCTTGGGAGAGGAAATGTTCCTCCTTTTTCTATTGGTTTTAGACACAGCAGAAGATGTTCCCTCCTGAGGTTCATCACAGTCGCCTTCGTCAGTAGACAAGTTGTTATGGATGTTCGTAGAGGCCGGTGGCGTAGCTATCTTAAGCATTTATACAAAAGATCGCTTAGAGCGTCCATGAAGGGAACGCTTAAGATTCTCCTTGCGCTTTTTGTACGCGGGACATGAAGGGATATCATGTGGGTTTCCCTTGTTTCTACTGTGGCACTTTTCGACATCCCTTCCACAGAAGTCATCCGCATGATTCGCATCGCATTTCCCACAACCGGCCATATTACTATAGTGGGAGGCTGAGTGTCCCAATTGTTTGCAATTAGCACAGTTTCTGAGCCGCGGTACAAAGAAGAGAACAAGTAGACGAATCTTGTCAAAGAAGAGGTAGTTGGGTAGAGCAGAACCGGCGAAGCTCACCCGATAAGAGTGTTAGTTGACGTATGTTTTCTTACCGTCGTTTGCACTCCAGGATCTTTACTGGCAGTCCCATATTTTAGTCTGTCTTAGCAATTCAAACTCGAATCGGATACGACCCCACTGACTTCAACCCTGTTAGCTGGAATATACACTCTGTACTCGACGAGGCGGAGAGTGCGCAAGATAATCTTGAACGTGGATTAGCACTACACTTTGTCGCTACACACTGCACGGACTGGCAAGAAAACACTTGGTTGACCGCTCTACAGTGGGGCCGGGCCGGTCAAAACCTCCAAAATTTATTGTCGATTTTCACACCTTTTATATTTTTTTTCTAAATGTACATTACCCAAAGCTGTTTTCGCCAAATTTTTGAGTCAATCGATTGAAAAATATAAGTGCTACATTTTTTTGAACCGTACAAGGTCTTCAAAACCTGCAAGAATTTGAGTGACAAAAAGTTTTGGTTCATACTAATTCATCTCGCTTTAATAAGTACTACAATGATAATTTAACAACACATATAGGCGTTTCTAATAGAAAATCGTCTCAGGAATTCAATGGTGTATTTCGATTTGAGAAATAATGAGTATTTCAAATGTTACCGATAAAATCAAAATAACTATGTTGTTTAACGCGGACATTATTTACATTCAGAGTGTCATCTCTTTATCGGTAAAAGCGTGTTAAAGGATCTAATCTAGTACAACTGACGTAAAATTTTATCTAGTTTTCAAAAATTATAGTGCCATCTTGCGCCGTTTTGCGCTGAAGGTTGATATTTGGACATTTGTAAAATTAGTTTTTTCATAGAGACGCATGGTATTTTTTGATTTCATTAAATTTTTGCATTATTATTCACCGGTGGATTTCTTTTTCTGAACGCTGCTTGTAAATTCAGGGTTTGGGGCGATTTCCTTGATACAAATATAAGTTTCCTTAACCGTCTTGCAACTATGACTCGTGTTTCTACATTTTTTACAGTTATCTGCAGTATAGAAAAAAATCAACTAAGTACAAGCCAACGAGGCAAACTAACTGCAACTGTTATCATATCTTTCCATGAATACTATTTCTTTAGTAGGTATTGGTCGTTGGCTTTACTGGTGACCGATGTAAGGTAAACACGTGAGAATGGGAAGTGTTCTTTTTTAACCGATTTTTAGTTATTGGCCAGTAATGCAACATTTATCTTCAAGTGCAAACTCCCTATTGAATCTATCACAATCAACAATCCAATTCAAAATCTCCCTCAATAATTCACTTCCAAATTGATGAGTTTCATGCAAAAATGCTCACGCCTCTATTTCAAAGCATACACATACAGTGCAAAGTATGCTCAGGATGTTTTCGTACAAAAAACCAAGTCAGTACCCACAAGGAGAGATATTCATATCATCATTGGAATTGAAAATCAATGGAAAAGTATTGAGCGGCTTAGCTGCAGTATGCATCGTATGAAATACTGTGAATAGAGCATAGTAGGGCATGATTTGAGATCTTCATTAAAATCGAATAAACCTATCATCTTTTAGTAGCTTTGGCTATAACTATAAATAAATAAACCATTAAAACAAAAATTTAAGGCATTCTTTCAAACACCTTAAGATATGCTATCTTTTATAACTATTCTGAACGCATACGTTCATAAATTAGTACATGAGGATTATCTCTTAAAGAGCTATGAAGGGATGATTTTTTATACGATGGTATTCAGATTGGACTGAAGATCTACAATCAAATGTAAAAAATTACATCATATTTTATTTACCAGATTTCGATAAATTGGAACCACCCTAGCAAACTCGTTACTAAGAACTACCCTAGGAAATCAAAATGTTTCTGTTCACTTACAAAGTATCTGTTTTGAGAAGTTAATAAAATCCACTTTTGCGAAAATAAAAAAAAAACTTTTAGAGCCACCCTAGGCTGTCTAATTTTTATTTTAGCGTCCTAATTTAATCAAAATCGAGTTCAGCGCAACAAAATTACCCTTAGATGATATTTTCAGACATTTTAAACTACTTTTGAGGTTTTGTCCAGCTTTTGTATGGAGTGGATCCACTGCACTGTGCGCTCGAAAACGATTGAAAAAATATTATTCTGATCTACATTATTTTGTGTTTAAATTTGTAACTTTCAGCAGCTAATTTTAGATACGTTTTACAGTATAGTATAATGTTGCATCTGAAAGTAAAACTGGTGTCCAATCTAGAAAGATTTGTTTTTGAGCTCAATCAACACACGCACGAAAGATACATTTTCTTCTAGCTCGCCATCTTGGATTAATCAGCCATCACATACATAAGATCAGGCAACACTATAAGTTTTCAGTATTGTTCCATATACTGGAAAACCTAGCTGAACTAAAACTATTATAAGGGCTACCATATTTACAAAACGAAAGTTTTGATTTTAAGAAACGTGGAGCACTTGTTCCGGAATTGCCCTATTTGGAATTTTCATTAAAAGAAAAAATTGACAATAAATAAATGTTCCAATGATTATTAATTAAATTTTTCTCCATATCGAAAGGTTATGTTGCATTACCTGATGCCCGTTCACATTTTGACGACCAAGTAGCAAGCATTTTTAGGTGACCAAAAAACTTTTGCCTGTTTTTCGTATTACAGTGGAAATCAATTTTTATCAGCCCTTTGGCGAATTTTAGGCTGGTAAAACGGGGACATTGACAAAATCGGAACATATATTTTTCTTTCTTTTTTATAAACAGAAGCTCTTATAATATCCTTCCTTAGTCCCTAGATATAGCCTCATAATCCTTTCCGATTTTTTAGTTTAAATTTCTCTTAAGGGGTCTGACAGTGCTAAGTTTAAAAAAAATAAAAAAATTATTTTTGCATATTTCGAATCTCTAAGGTAAGAAAAATATCCTCAAGAAAGGATTTACTCGAATTCAACTTGGGTTGTCTGCTACAGCCCATCAAACTATTAATTATCAATTTTCACATGATGCTTATAAAATCGGGTCAAAAAACTGACAAAATCGGGGGTAGACAAAATTGGGAGTAGATAAAATCGGGGACATATAAAATCGAGTCTTCACTGTATTGCTTAGAGATTCGGTAAATTAAAATATGGGAAATATGATAATGAAACAAACGTTTTTTAATGGCGCTGTAATCTGATCAGTGTGTGCTATTAATCGACGATGTGGGGCCCCTGTCCAGCCGGGGCACTTGTCCCGGAATTACCCTAAATAAAAAAAACCCAAATTATAATGCCCGCTTGCTGCTGCCTTTTAATATCTCTGTAGTCGTACACAATTTCTTTGTGATCCCCTCAAATTTTGAAAGCGTGGAAAAGAAAATGCGCTAATTTGCCGATTGTCATAATTAAGCGTGACGTTTATAATTACTTTAGCCATATTCATGAATGCTTCGAAAATATTATCATAAACCATCTCTGCCATTCGCTACCTTATTCGTTTTTGGTCCAGATAAACTTTAATAAATGGCATTAATTTAAATCGTCGCTACCGGATAATAATCATCCCACCTGCAGTCGATCTGGCGCGCGCCGGGAATTAATGCAGTAATCAGTATTATTGAACAAAGCATTGTGCATGAATCGATTCGCACTCTGATCCAAATCGCAGAATTTATGCAATTTTGATTGCATTTACAAGCAACATCAATTTGAAGGGCGACGACCATCGAGCGGTGAATATTTATGATTACGTGCCGGGAGTGACCACGAAACAACTTTAATCAGTGGAACGTGATGTGATTCGTTTAAATAAAAGTCGCGTGCTTCCTCACAGTCGGCACGGAACTGTTGGCCGTCACGGGGGAGTATAGGTATACGTTCGAGCTCGCTTTAGTCTGCCAATGGGTCACGAAGAAGCCGACGACATTGCTGTTACTATTAATATTGTTAAATTGTGTCATGTGACCTAGAAAACGCCCTCATCGTTGTGGTACATCGTTAAGAAAATATGATCACGGTTGCCGTCGCGCTTCGACTCCGGGCCGATCGGAAGAGTGATTTAGCAAAAACAAAATGCGATTTGGACATTAAATTTGGACAGTTAATTTGCCATATTGTACTGTCACTTGTTCGGTGTGGCTCTTACTTGTAGCATAGTCCCAGTAAACTAGACACAAGCATCAACTTAATTGGGCATTGTTGGTTGATTGAAAACTGAAAGTTGATATCAGTGTGACGGACGGAATCAAATGGATCACTTGAAGGGGATAAAATTGTACGAAAAAGCTGCGTATCGTGATACAGATATGAAACATTGCATACCGTACTATACGCCACGGGGGCTACATTACGCCAAAATTAGAGATCTGTTTTTTGTTAGGGGAAACTTTGCAACCGCGACCACTATTGATGTTATATTTTGTGGCTTGCTTGAAATTAGAGAATAATATTTCAGCTTGTGGTTCAAATTTTTGTGTTATTTTTTATTTTCGATCTATAAAAATGTTTAATGACAAACTCAAATTTCGTTCTCTAAATTTGGCGTAAAGTAGCCCCCGTGGTGTCAAGTAGGCAGTATCCTCCGATGACGGAACTTATTATTTGAACCGAACGAATCGATTTAGCCCGAGTTCATGAGCATCTAGAATAGAGCATTAAAACAACATTGTGGATAATAAGTCTTCACTTAAAATATTTTTTTTATTGAATATTATGTTACTAATTGAATTGTATCTATGATAATTAATAGAGATTAATAGAATGCGGGTATTTTTTATGAAATAGTGTCACATTGAACATCACACACATGAATAGAAAAATACATATTGAGTAAAACATGAAGAGTGTAGTTGGTCGGTGTTAAGTCAAACTGGACTAAGTGATATTGTATTGATTTCGAGAAAAACGAGTTTAAAGTTTGAATCACAGCATACTTTACGTTGAAATTTGAAATTAGTTTTGCCATAACTCTTTCTTATTGTAACATATTTCAATTTTGGGCCTTTCGAAGGTACCAGAAAACGTTATTAAAAGTGACTAATTCAAATTAGCACATGCCTTTAGCGTGGGCGGCTCCAGTCTCGTCACGACCGAATATCGCTCCGTCAGAACTTAAGAAATTTGCGATAGATGCAAACATTTTTGTCTTTGGCTCGGAAAAGACAACGAAGGGCTTGAATATAGGGATATTGATATTGTCTGGCCAAGATTCATAAAATCTAAATATTAGGGAGTTCATTTAGAAGGTTAGTGCGATGGAATTTGTCGAAGTATATCACGGTGAATCTGTTTATTTAATTGCTATATGACATCAATCTATCTCTTATAGTTAGACCGCCTGTTACAAATTGCTTTAAGGGGGGTAAGGGTTTCAGCAAGAAAAAAATGCCTTTTTGCGAATTTTTTTAGAATTTTGGGTGAAGCGAATTGACCAAAACTTTTGTGTATTATAATGTATCATTTCAATAACATTCTGTAATTTTTTCATGCAAAAATATCGACAACCGACTCGGTGACGGAGTTTTTTTGTAAAACGTCTGTGGAAAAAAGACAAATTGCGGTGTTAACTACCATTCAAAAACTACTTAACCGATTTATTTAAAATTTTGCATTATTATTCTAAGTAAAAAAATACCTAACCCCTACGTGAGTTTTTGCGAACATTTTTCAATTTAGGGTGCTTTTAGTTTATTTGAAATAAAAATTGTTATCTTTCACGAAAAATTCCGACATTTTAAGAGTAAAAAAGCCCTTAATCGTAAAAAAATCTCAAAAACTCAACATAGGGGTTAGGTATTTTTTACTTAAAATATGTATGCAAAATTTGAAATAAATCGGGTGAGTAGTTTTTGAATGGTAGTGAACACCGCAAATCGTGCTATTTTCAGAGATATTCTACAAAAAGCTTCGTCACCGAGTTGCTCGTTGATATTTTTGCATGAAAAAAATTGAAATGATGCATTATAATACACAAAAGTTTTAATTAATTCGCTTTTCCCGAATCTGTAAAAAAGAATTCGCCAAAAAAGTTTTTTTTTCTTGCTGAAACTCTTACACCTCCTCAGGGATGCAGTGCACCTCAGTGCAAATAAAGAGAAGAATAAAAAACGCTCTTTGCACTTTTCATGCGAACCACCGCTCTTCTCTTTCACAATAAACCTCTTCACTCCGATGTGTGTTGCTCCCATACGTGCATTCTACTCCATGGGTGCACTCCTCAAAGAGTAGAAATAAAGAGGCTCTTTAGTGTGAATCTTGGTCCCACGCGCAGGGAAGCAGAGAAGGCAACCAAAAAACATTTTAAAAACGTTCTTCCAATCTAACTTTATCTGACTTGCCAGTGAGGGGAGGCACAAAAATGTGGCTCTTCAAGGTGACTCTTTGAACAAAATTGTGCAGCTCTTTGTGCACAGATCTTTCTCTTTTTAGTTCTCAAGATTTTCTTTGTGCGGTCGTTCTCCACATCGCAGTGTTTTTGTGATGCTCTATTTTTCATCTGTGTATTTCGCTCTTTGTGGCACATTGTGTGAGCAAATAACAAGCCTACATCCCCTTAAAGGCGCCAAAATTTATTGTCCTAAAAAGCTCGCAAGAAACTTGTTGTAGGTACAAATTGTGTATTTAACATTAACGTTGCCCGAACAAATTGAATTCTGGTTCAATTCATACAAAAACGGACTGTGAATACTTGCAACAAACAGTATTCATTAAATTTCGCTGTATTATGTGCAATTTCTCGTTCCTTTAAATGCAGCTTGACGTGAAATTAAGCACATTAGAGCTCATAAATCGAGGTGACAAATGTTCAAATTTTTTCGAAGAACAAAAAAAAAATGAACTATTGTTATTGGATAGGAGTTAAAGGTCGCAAAAAAAGAATCTTTGCATAAATATTTATATTCCATGTTCTACACTGATAATATAAATTAGTAAATATAACAAAATTGTTCAGTCGTCGTTTTCTGCAACGAAGTATTTTCGTGCATTGTAAATAGTAGGTTTCGTTCATTTCATGAACAAGAATGACCGCTTGGTGAACGAAAGCTTTCGTAAATTTTATATGTTTAGTATACACTGCACGAATGTTATCGTCGATAACGACATTATTTTTCGTGAATAAAACGAAATGTTTCGTTTATTTTAATAAACATTTGTGTATGTTACGAACCATTCTGTTGTTTTCGTTTCGTTTTTATTAGCATATTATTTTGACATTAAAAATGTCTTACTCCACTATCTGGGGCTAGGTGTCATTCTAAAATCTAAACTATCTCCCATGTAACGAAACTATGTAAGGTTTGCACGCTTATAACTCCGATATTACTAGATGGATTTTAATCATTCATACACCAACCGATTCAGAAACACCTAACTTAAATATTGGTAATAATTTAATATCTGCCCAATAAAAGTAGACTTTTGGAAATTGGTAAAATTAAAAAGTTCACAAAAAACGGGAAAAATACCATTCGTGAGGCAGATTTCTCAGACACAGCCGTCAAAAGAGGGCAGCTTAGTTGCTCAATGAAACACGAAAAGTCATAAATAGAAGCAACGCATGTCCGTTTAAATCAGTTGTTGCTCTTATCCCACACGAGCAACGTCGTCTCCGGGCGATGCAATAAGCGCTATCGATTTTCGGTAACGTTGGCATTTGCACACACTCGCACCTAAGTGACTAAACCATATACGGTTAGTTTATAAATAGAGGTGACGCGTACCCGTTTGAATCAGTTTTTGTTCTTATGTCGAACGGGTAAGATCATGGCTGCAGTGTCTGGGCACTACAATAAGCGGTAGACGCTATGCATTTTCGGCAGCGGTGGCCGTGTGTGGATTTGTCGGGTACCAGCATGGTGTCACAGAATGATTTGCAAAGCGGGTGGGCGGGGTGGTTTGGATTTAATTCAATACGGTGTGTGCTGCTTAAGAGTGTTGCGTTTGAAAAAAATATATTTATTTTTATGCATGCGTGTGCGTTGTAACTTGTTAATCCATGTTTACGGCGCATTGTAGCTGCGTAGGGTAAAGAGCCAATTGGTTTTCATGTTTCATATTTCGGTTATATGTTTTTTATCAGTAAGGCATCTGACAACATGCTTCTGTAGTTATTGCACTGTTCAGCAGCGTAGTATTTTATATAGGAGAGTACACTCAGGTTTTTTACGCGGATTTTGAAATTTACGCGGTTTTCATTAACGCGTTTTTTTTTAAATTTACGCGGTTTTCATTTACACGGCCTGTATCCCCTGCGTGAAAAATCTGAGTGTAATTGCATCGGAAACAATCACATTCCCAGCAGAACTTTTTGTTTTCTAATTTCAAACACTTTTGTTTCGTACTGCACACAACGGAAAATTTTAAAACAGAACTTACCGTCCCAGCAGCAGTTGAAGCGGGTGTTCTTTTTCGATTCAAATTCAAGCCATGTCTTAAGCGTTACTGGACTTAAAATTGTTTTCCCAGTTTAACCAGTCAGAATATCTGTCCTACCCTATGTATTTAAAACACAGTTCTAATTGCGTTTTAAGGTATACAACAAATACGGTTGGGTATACTAATTAAATTTTAAAATAAATCTGTTTTAAATTATGAAACAAACCGCTGTACTGAAGATATAATTATGTCAATCCTATTACCACATAAAACACCTATATAACATAAAACGCTGCAGAATTGGTTTAATAATACAATGTTTACACTACAGAGTTATAACACGTTTTAATAATCAGCAACAAGAAAAATGTCACCAAGATAGCATAAAAACCCGTTTTAACTGGTAGTGCGAACGTTGCATAACAATGTAATTTATCAAATAATTTCATTTTTCCACCACTAATCGATCAAGAAATACTTACACTTAAGATTGTTTACTTAAGTTCATTAGTACATTATTGAAAATTTAAATGGAAACGAAATTTCATATTTTATGGAGAATCTGTATATTTCCGTTGGCGGGCGTGGGTTTCCTCATCACAGCTCTCAATATGGAACTTTTCTTTTGAATATATTTTCTGGACAGACCAGTCTATTTTTACTAGATGGATCAGCCAAATAATGCCAATCACCTAGTGAGATACTTGATTAATTAATAGATTACCCTTAAAAGACCTTCAATAAATTATGTTTTAATGGGGAGGGTATATAGCAAATTGTAACATATGAAAACAGGCGAGTGAACAAGAACGTGTGTCGATATGTGTGATAGATAAAAAGCTATATTTTTAATGTCACCGTGGTCGTGTCCTGTACACAACCCTTTAATTTTTTTCATTCGATCTTTTGGGATCGATGTTTGACAACACTGATTTTTTTAATGTAAAAAAATCGATCCGTCTAAATCGATTTTATTGTGGTATGAAGAAATGGCCGTTTGATGAACGAAAGTTTTCGTAAATGTTACCTATTTAGTGGACATTGAACGAATTTTATCGTTGTTAACGACATTATTTTCGTGAATGAAGCGAAATGTTACGTTTATTTTTATAAACGTTAATGTATATTTCGTTAATCTTAGAAAAGTTTTCGTATTTATTAGCATATTATTTTTTTCAATCGATCGTTTAGGATCGATGTTTGACAACAACGATTTTTTTAACTAAAAAGATCGATCTGGCAAAATCGATTTTATTTTAACCTGCTCACCTCTATAGAGGACTAGAAAGATTGTGGTGTGAATTAATGACCGCTTGATGAACAAAAGTTTTCGTAAATTTTACATATTTAATGTACATTTTTCGGGAATGAAACAAAATGTTTCGTTTAAACGGTTGTGTACATTACGAACGATTTCGTTGCTTACACGAATTCATTTCGTTCATCTTAGAAAAGTTTTCGTTTCTATTACCCTCTTATTTTTTTATTAAATCTTTTGGGATCGATGTTTGACAACACCGACTTTTTTAATTTAAAAAACCGATCTGTCAAAATCGATTTTATTGTTGTATGAAGAAATTGCCGCTTGATGAACGAAAGTTTTCGTAACATTTACTTACTTAGTGTACATTGCACGAATGTTATCGTGGCAGGTTTGTAATAAAATTAATTTGGAGTAATCTTAAAAGCCATTTTATTGTTTACATATTTCATCTTTGGATGCAGATTTATTGAGTGAATGGATCGCCGGATAAAAGGGGGGCAAAAATTGAAAAATTTCAGTAACAATTATTTTTCTCTGGAGAAGATGGTGGATGTGGAGAGCATTCGCTCATTTGCATTTATTCGTTGTCCGTAATGCAATCCCACTTTTTATAGAAATGATCGATACCTTTTCATCATAGCATTTGGTTGGGAAGTAACAATCCCTGTGTTGCTCACTTGTTTACCAGCAACAGCAAAGATAGGACCTATTTGAGTGTCAGAGCATTTTGGGTGATCTTCCAGATTCGGGATATTCATAGTTGAGTAGGATAGGTCCACTGCCGGGGCTAATTGGCTCACTAAGTGGACATGGCCTGCCCACCACCGCTCAGGGGAATAAGTATCGGTATCGGGAGAAAATCTTCCGCCGGAGATCGCAGTAAGGTGAGTTGGATGGGGATTATCCGAGTAGATCGCGACAAATCGTTAAATTGGAGTTAAATGACTCATGGATTTAGGAGCTGAATGGCTTGCGGTAATTTACCGCTGAGGAATATCGGAGTGAAGTGGCTAAATGGCTCAAGTACGGGGAGATGATTACGGCAATCGGTCAAGCCGTTTGGGAGTCCATAAATCATATACATACAAACATTGACTTTTATATATACAGTAGGATTCCGTTTTTGGCAACAATTTTATTTTTTTTTCAGTTGCCAAAACCGGAACCGTGCCAAAAATGGAACTTTATTTTTAAAGTTTGGATTTTCAATTTACGACTTCAAAAATGTTTCAAGGATTTTTAATCATAAGTGAAATGAAATGAGATGAAAGAAAAAATAAGCAGATTCAATTTTATTCATGATTTTATCAAATTCAGACGTCGTACAGTGGGTCAAGCTTTCGACGCTCAAAACCTCTACCGCCCTGGGTATTGATCCTGGAGGATTAGTGTCTTTAGCAAAGCATCTTAGATGGAAATGATCATTATTTTGACAACTTGGGTTTTAATCTAGATAAGTAGAAACTGATCTAGATCAGTTCTATCTTTTGATAGAGGTGTTCTATCAAAAAACTTTCTTCGGCAAAGTTGTTTGTTTTGATATTTCTAACACATGTACTGAAGACATTTATACTTTATAACCTATGTAGATGGCGCTACATGACATTTAAAAAAATACTCGAGAAAATGAATTTTAACATTTGTTTATGAAAAATATATCTAGAAATAAATGTTTTATTCCTAAATCTTCGAAAATATACAATAATAAAAATGCTTAAAAGAGTGATAAATGTTATAATGACATTTTAAGGTTGTTTTCATCAAAAATATTAAAAACATATGTTCCACAAAATTTGTAATAACCCACGAAGCGGGAGATGGCGGTAGCTGGAATTTTGTTTGTGACTAGTAAAAACCTTTAAATTTATAACCACGAAGAGAAAAAAGTGGGGCAAGATGGGCCTTTTGCAGACAAATGAAATGAGGAAAAAAATATAATTCAAGTTAAATTGTTCCTACTTAGCTAGAGAATTTTTGAGTAAACTAAAATATATGCAAATATATTCTTGTTTTCGAATTCAAATATAATATTTCGAACTGAGAATAAATTTATCTAGTAATTTATAAAGTAATCTTATTTAAATCACTACTGTGTCTAGTCCTTTCTGCAGTTTTCCGAATTGTAGTTCAGTCATAAGGCTGTGCTTTCTTAGGCTGTGCAAGAAACGTTTATCAGTCAGTTGTCAAAATAATGCTCATTTTCATCCAAGATACTTTTCCGAAGACACAAATCCTTCAGGATACATGCCCAGAGCGCTAGAGGATTTGAGCGTCGAAAGTAGCGTTCTGCCCACTGTGCCGTCCTGTAGAATTCTCACAATCTTCGCGCACTTCTCGAGTGCAATTCCCCTCATTACGAATATGTAAAATAGCATTTAATTCGAATCGCTTTTCTTCGGCCCACTGAACGTCAAAACTTGAACAATTCACTGAATGGTAGTGTTGATTTCGCTCTTGGGGCTGTTATTACGAATATGTAATAACAATATTTTTCTGAAAATTATTGAACAATTTTGTTTAAAAAACACAGCTATTTTAAAAAAAATTATAAATTTATTGCTTCTCCATAACTAACCCATCGTTGATCTTTCAAATGGAATTGATAGATTGAAAATCGAACTGCAATGCTTGAAGATATTTAGGTTTGAAGAAAACCATTTTTGTAGTAAAAATCACTTGCAACTTGTCCATATTATAGGGGAGAGTCGTCGGTTGCCGGCACTGGTTGGTTGTTGGCACCACAGAAACCAGATATGGACGTTCTGATGAATATTATTTGTGTTATATATTAGCGCGATCTTTTTGTGCCGATTGCTGAAGCAGACTCGAATGTTCTGTTCTACAACCAATATATTTTTTGAGCAAATGAAACTCTACTCAAAAGTTTTTTTTGATGATTTGCTTAGTGTTACAGAAAGAAATAAATCGATCGAAAAAGTATGCGCGTTGAATATTTACGATGTGAATTTATTCTATTTTGCGATTCAACGTTGAATGGCGCCGAAATGTTCGCCACAAGTTTTCTTTTGACCAGTTTTCAAAAAGGTTCCTAAAATTGGTTGTCGGCACCCAAACATGGGCGGTTGTCGGCACCCAATTTTTTGTGGCAAATGCTCTCAATAACCTAATCAATATGGGCATTTTGGAACGGGCTTTACGAATAGATACCAGAGATCGATCTTTGGTACCATTCTGAAAACCAGGGAGGAAACTTCCGGTTTAGCGTTTTACATTTACGTGAAGAAAACCCACCTGATCGTGTTTTCACCGCTAGGTAGCACCGTATATACCAGATTGTCACGACCAGATAATTTGGTGGGGAACTTGGGGTTACCCTGTAGTCCCCCTCCCGTTTTGATTGACTTCTATCTGATCTGTCTGAAGCTTTGGTAAAAAAAAAACTGGAGTGCCTGAAACTAACTCAATGGCAGTGAATGCGATCCGTCAGTGCATTAGCAGTGCGTAATATTCGCACTAGTTTTTCACATACACATATTGTGGTTCTGATGAAGAATGATGTTCATAATGCCTTAGATGGGTATTGAACTGAATAAATTTCTTTTTCCCTTTGAATCGTGATGATCATCATTCATATTTTTCCATTTTTAGTAAATTTTTTTAGGGGGCCGACAACCGACCATATTTTTCAAAATGGTAAACAGTTATCATTTTACTAAATTGTTAAAACCTTTTTTTTAATTTGACAAATGAAATTAAATTCTTCGATAAGTTATCTAAGGCCTCTAGCTTTCTATTGGTACGCTTATTCCCATTTATTGTTTAATTGGAGTAATGTTGTGAGCCAAAAACAAAAGTGTTCCGACATCCGAACACATTCCCCTACATAAATAATGCATCTCTACACTTATTGTAATGATTAAATAAAACACATATAGTATAAATTATAGGTGATCCTTAAATATATAACACTGTTTTAAAACAACATTGCGAAAAACATCTCAAAATCATCACAGTAATGTATTGAAGCTATGAGACAATTTTCACAATATTAAAAAAAATGATTTGCGCCTTTGAGGGTTAATATGACTACCATGTTTGGAAATTAAGTCAAATGTGATGTAAATTGATACAAAAAAATATCTTTTGCACATTTCTAAAAGACTTGTTATGACCAACAAAAATGTTGCCAAAAACGGAACCCATTTGTTGCCAAAATCGGAGTATGCCAAAAAGGGAGCATGTCAAAAACGGAACGCGCCAAAAACGGAATCTTACTGTATGTAGATATATAATTAATGTTCAAACCCTTCTTTCCCTTGAAGATGAAGGGAAATCGCTTCGAAACATTGCACTATGGGCAGCCATGTCACCAAAGAATCGAAAACTACGTTAATTCCAATTTAATTTAATTCTATACTGAATGTTTATATACACTATATATAAGGAAATCTTTGGATATCTCAGGAATAATTCGACTTAACTGGAAAACCTGCATGTTTCAAAATGGAAATTTGGAACTGGAAAAAGACTGCTTTGTAATGGACTGAATACATGGCTTTTGCGCTATCTACAATAAATATAATCGCCAATATAGCCTAGACACTGCACACTTCCTTTTATTTACTTCAATGCAAATGAATAGGGGAAATTGGGGCTTGTTGGCAGTGTTTTCAGTTTTCATTTTTTACCGCTTTGATGTAAGTAGATCTTGTGAAAAGGGACACGTTGCATAAAAGGGTAGACTGTTGGCACATACCTGAATTTTATCAATGTGTTTGTTACATTGTCTTTGACAAAAATATGAAGCTGGGAAAACTTACCAACTTACCCCGGCTGCGGGATACTAGCTTAGATACATCGTCTAACTAGACACCCAGTTGGTGCTAGTTAATGACGAGATTAATTCGAAACACAAAAATCATACTTAATTTAAGAATAAGATTCAAGGATCATACTAAATTTAGGACTATATTTCCAAACTCTACCAAAATAATAAAGAAACTGTCTGAAAATCAGCAGCAACAAAATTGGGCAATCAAACAGGTGGCCCCCCTTAATCAATCGCACGAGGTATCGACGTTCTACTATTCCGCAGACCGGCTCCACTGATTAATATAACGAAGAACACGCTGCTATTGCATTCGATCCGCTTCCGACCGGCACAGAAAGGCGTGCTTCACACACAATTTTTTTCCTAACTGACCATTGCAAAAATACCATATAACTGCCTATTTACTGCTGCCTACATGCATGAGTTGTACCCATGGAAACCGGCTAGGTTAGATCGGCAGAGGCGGTAAGGTAAGTTTCGTTTTCCGCTGGAGAAAGTAGCAATTGAGTCTCATTTGTGTATGCGCGGTAAGCAAAAACCTGGGTGAAGAAATATGAAGATCGGGGTATTCAATAGACACCGCCAGCACTTAGGACCAAGTTTGGATCAATGTTTTGCTCAATGCCTGAGATGCAAAGTTTACTAATATTTTTTTGGCTATTGTACGATGTTCACGGTAGGACGTCTCTGATGTTCAAGTTGTATTGAGTTTTGCAACCCGCGTCGATAACAACTGCTGAGCTGAACTACACCACCGCGGTTCGCTTGGTATTGATCATTTGAACTAGAAAAAAACAAAGAGGTGAGAGAAAACCCGCCTGTGGCCCGATGGTTGCAGTGAGTCCAACGGAAGAAAAGTGGAAAGAGAGCATAGACACGAAACTGTCTTGAATGTCCAAGTCTATGGCACGGGGCCTTGATGGGGGTTTGTTTATGTGTTTTTTTTTATCGGAAAATTCTCTTAAAAAGTAACTTCACCACCACAGTCTATCTGTCTGTCTGTCGGTTGCTGACTGGCCACCGTGAACTTGCGGTTGGATGGCTGCCACTGTCCTCCGCGTCCAATGCATTCGTCGGGGCTTCAGTATCGGTTTGGCTTTCGTGCGTGGCTGGAATGCCGAGTTTTCGCGCGAGGATTCACGCCGCGTTGAGTGTTGAATTGGTTGGTCGTGTCGGACGGGCAGTTTTGGTGTGCTGCAATGAAAGGTTTAAAAATAATTAGTGTTTTATTCAACTTTAAGTCGGCAGTGATGGATTACCCATTTTTAATTAATGTATGAGTTGATAGAAAATACAAATTGAGACTGCTCACTTCAACGCAGTCCAGCATAGAATCCAATTGTTGTTCAAGGTGAATATTCGGTACCGCTCGATCATATCATGTACCTATATATGCTAATGTAAGAGAAATATCAAGAAATGACAATGTGGTTTCATATAACATAGTTTGAGGAATAGTGTTGGTTGGTCGTATGTTCTCAAATATGGCGAACATCAATAATAAGTGGAATCCATTGGCGTCCAGCGCAACGAAACATGCTGCTAATTCCGTAAATTACACGAGGATCAATGATTAACTGAACCACATCAGTTCTCAACCTTCATGAAAGCTGTCAAACCTGAGAAAAGATTATTCAAAGTTGTACGGTTTACAAAAAGGTATATGTTAAGTCCAGCTTGAGATGTTTTGTTGTCTTAAAATCAATTTTAGAAATGATGAAGGTTTGTAAACGGTATATGAAATCATACTCCGTTTCTCGTTTTCTACTCGTCATAAGTTCGACGTCTGTGGGGAAGCTAAAAAGCAGAAGATGTCTAAGTTTGCCAAAAACACCAGATTTGGCAGGCAATTTGCTCGTGTGAACAGTGGAGCACCCGGTTTATGAATAAGGATGTCTAATTTTTTTTAGAATGCAACGAATATTCCCAAATCAAATACTTTTTTCGATTAGTTACATTAATCGGCCACTAGTAATCCCTTATGCGATTATCCTTTCAAACTGTAAGTAGACTACGTCGATCGAATGTTTACACGAGATATCGATAAATAACTACAAAGAGTATCCAAACTATGTTTTTCAAAAGGATCTCGTAAACGCTTCTTTAGAAAAGAAAATGGACATTGTTTTCGTGTTCAGCTACGCAAAATTGATTTAGCAAACATCTTTTTTCTTAGCCTAAAATTTGCGAACTTGGTCTGAGTAACAGATACGAAAAGAATTCTTTAAAGTTAAAGAGTTCAAATTAGTTCTGCTATTTGTATGACGCGGTAGGGTTAACACATACTTTCACCATAGAAATTCAAGCAAAAAAATTAGCACAGGTTTAGTCCCGACAAATAATTTTTCGGTTGGGTAACTACTTGACTAGTTTTTGATGCGATATTTCTCCCAAAAGAAAAGGCTGGATCGGACCATTTTGTAAGTGAAAGGCACAACACCTAACATTATCTGGCGCCAATTCAGTGCCAAATATTTATGAGAACAAGTTGAAAAGCAAATTTTCTCGACTTACTGCTGTTAGATATTGTGCTCTTCGTGCACAAAATGGTTTACTTTTACTGGTTACTGGTGAACTATCGAGATGAGTGAGTCGCCGAAGCAAGAAGTCGAGCTCCGGCCAAATACGATCTTTTCGTATTAGACCGTGCATTCGCGATGTGAAACAGTTAAGGAATGTAAGAATGTAGGTTAGGCTTACGGGAGTCCATTAATTTAATTCCATCATGCAGGAGCGGATCCAGAAAAAAAATTCGGGATGGGTCCGAAAATTTGATTTTGGAATGAAAATACTTTATGCGCCAAAACCTAATTTAATGAAAATCAGTTTTGGTGGTCAAATTCGGTTTGAAATGATTTTAAGTTTGGATCTAATATAAAATTAAAACTAATTCAATATTTCTCAACAAGTTGAAAATTTTCGGAGGGAGTCCGGACCTCCAGGATCCTCCCCTGGATCCGTCACTGCCATCATCTCAGGCATCCAGGGGTGGCATTACGCATCTCGATTCGATCAAAATTCTATCGACTCTGTTTCGACCTTGTTTCGCATTATGTATTTCGAACCGAGCTCGAAAGTAAATTTTCGTTCGAGTTCGCTCGAAGAAGTACTAGATTATCGAGAAGTGTTGGCATTATGGAACCATAACAATCGAAGTCGAAAGCGACTCGAGTCGAACGTATTTGCTCGATAGTTTGATTGCTGTCGACTGTCGTTCGAGATTATGATTTGAGTTTTTATTTCATGTCATTTCTTAAAATGGTTAACAATCGGAATACTTAGAGGATATAAAATTACCAAAAGGTGTAAAAAACTCCCACGTACTTTGAGCTACTTTATGTTATATCTATTTTCACTATCAGGAACATACTTTTTTTGGATAAAGTAATACTCAATATTGATGATAAATTATCCTACACCAAGTAATAATAAAAAAGTGTTAAAACAAATCGATGGAGCAAAGCGAAGGCACCTTGACTTGTCTAATCGCTATTTGATAGATGTATAAAATCACAATCATTTCTGATTTAACAGTGGTTATTTAAACAATTTTATATTCTAATTGATTCTAGGGTGACCATATCAAGCGAGTAAAAAACCAGGACAGCTCAAAGGGAACTACCTCCATCCATCACCTCTTAATCGATTGTGCCTTCGCCCCAGATTTTCGACAGCTAAAAAGTTCTAGGTTCTGGCAGGCAGAGCTACGGCAGTAAAACATTGATAGGGTCAGGCAGGCATAGCTCAGCCAAAAAGTCTCATGTGAATTAGATCACCGAGTTATTTTCTTCAGTTTTGCACACACACAGTTTTTGATTCATAGCCATCAGCGAAGGCTACATGATGTTGTTGGGAAAATCGCCAATCATGAATTTAGCGCATGGAACGAACTGTGCAGGACAGGCGAGGAGTTATCAGCACTAAACACACGTCATTGAAGTAAGCCAGAAACGTAAACGGTCCCAAGTAGCTCCCTACGCAATTCCTAATTTAAAAATAAGTACCTGGCAATCTCCAATGACAATCATTATATCTCGATCTGAAATTTAGGATCGAAACAGTTGCAAAAACTACCGTTGATAACAAATTTCTCTATTTGATCATTTGTTGTATGAAAACAGCGGATCGGTTGGTGTAAATAATACCAGTTTGAGCGCGACCTTCCATACTCCTTGTTATGTAGGATGCTAAACTCGGCAGGTAAGTCGCCGTTCAGCATCCAGGCGTGAAGCCATGTTAATCTTAGTACTGTTTCCATTGACGCTGAATTGGTTTCTCAATCACCAGCTAGAGTGAGAGAACACTTTAGGCCGATTTCTTTACCCTCGCTTTAAACTTTAAACTTTTAAACCAGGTTTACCAGTGCGTTTAAAAAATGCCTGGAAAGAGAACTCCAGCAGAAGCAAATTCAAACTTCGATTTGTCTTCTCAGAGACATCAAAACGAATTCTTCGGGTGCCGGATTGCAAGACGATTTAAGCTAGGAAGAAGCTCTTGTAATCATTGTTTCATCGCCATTGATAGCGGCCAGAGTTTGGTCAACAACTGGAATCATTTCGATTTGTTCGGCTGTCAAGTTTCCTTGTAAACGGTCTGCAGGTCATTAATATGCTATGTACATACGAACGGCTTGCTCTTTTCCTTTTCAATTTCCACGTAAGAGAAGAAGGTCGAGAGATTAAAAAAGATTTCGATCTGAACCAGAAAAATATGCGAAGATTCACTAAAGAAAAATATTTTAGGCTTACAGGGGAAAACCAGGACAAATCAAGCGTTTTCTTCGACTTCCCAGGACACCAGGACAGTCATTGAAAAACCAGGACATGTCCTGGGAAACCAGGACGTATGGTCACCCTAATTGATTCATTTGTTCCCTACTATACCTCAATTGTTTTGAATATCACAATATAGCCTTGAATTCAATGCCATAATGTATATTTTATACACCAACAGAATTATGTGTTATATCGTCATTTGTATTTAATGCATGAAATTAGAGAATATTATCTTATATAGCAAAGAACTTTGAATCAAATTTAATTACTAACAAATTTGAATGCATCAACCGATTAAAAATTATGCCATCTACAATTTCTGGAAACACTTCATTTTGATTGTGTTCTCCCTATCTCTAGTTGTGTGCAATAACAAAATAATAAACTAACAAGTAAACGGAAAACCCCGCATACACGAAAACGAATTTTTGTCTTGGCTATTTCAACTAAAAATGGCTATTTTAACGAACTAGTTTTTAAATTGTTGCGTCATCAATTGCTGAAAACATTGTTGCTTTTGGAAGCTATCAGTTTCCTGAAAAAACCCTGAAAACAAAAATTTTAATGCAAAATCAGCCATTTTTATTGAAAAGGGCAGTTTGCTCGCTACGATTATTTTCCAAAAGATTTGATAAAAGCGGTGTCGAAGTTGTGTTGTTTTAAACAATTATTTAGATATTAAGTATGTTATTTAATCTAAGAATAATTGTGAATAACTCATTCTGCCGATAATACATTCCATCATGCCTGAGGTCCGAATAAGAGACACTACCAGCTAGGCATTTCAATGTTTCGGTGCTTCAATTTAAACAGCGAGATATATTAAAATTTTGTGGTAAGAAGTTCAAGAATACAGTTAGGGTGAAGTGCTTATTTTCACCATACTAAGCAAGGTGCCTCACTAATTCGTTAATTTCTCTCCCTACAATCAATGGAATACGTAACAATTGACATCAACAGCCAATTGACATCAATTCTCGTGTTTGAGCGCAACGAAAACTCGAATCGAGTGCCACTATTGTTGCGCTACCATTTCACTCAATGCGTTGAACAAAGATGGCAGACACTGCTCTAACCAACGGCTTCAAATGGTTAGGGTGATAATAGAAACATGGCGCAAATGGGCTTATCACCCTATATAAAACTAAAATAATGCCCAAAAATTGAAAAAAGGTGGTGAGTGTGAGTGACGTGAACAAATTATGAACATGTTTGGGTCAATTTCATTACGACTATCACTATTTTTGTTCTGTGAATTTGAAGCTCATCGGGAAAAAAACAAAACAAACTGCAATTTTGCTTACACTGAAAAAAATTCTAAGGTGGAATTAAAATTATCATACGATGAACAAAATCATTACTCGTTTTCTGCAACGTAGCATTTTCGTGCATTGTAAAACAAAACGTCTAATTCACGAACTGCAAAAATGGCATCTTGATGAACGAAAAGTTGAGTAGTTTTACATATTTTATGTACGGGTTATTCCACGTCAAATTTACAACCACAATTTTAATTCCTACCAAAAATTCTTCTTGCATTTTTAGCACAAAATAATTGACATCTATTTTTTGTTTTGGTTGAATACGATAGATTTTTTCAAGTCATGAGCCTTTGAGTTTTATGAATTGGACCATTTTTCAACCACTGATAACTCGGAAACTCTTCGTTGTACGGAAAAATTTATTAATAATAAAAAGTGCATTTTCGAATGAGCTCACCAATAAAAATCTGATGTAGCTTTTTTGTTATTTATGTTATAAATTCTGAAAATGTTAGAAACATATTGAAAAAACAAGCTTGAACCTATAAGTTTTTTGTTCTATGAAAACATTTATAATCATATTGAGAACCTTATTACTTTACGAGATATTTCAATTAAAGCTCGCCCATATTGTGGCGTTTAATATAAAATTGTCCTTTTTAATGTTATAATTGTAATTTCTCGCAAAACATTTTGAGATCCACTGCAAAATTTTTACGCAATATTTTTAACATGATTTTTATTATTTGAAGAAAAAATAAGCAAAAAAAAAATATTGAACTCATACCTTGAAGTAAATATTATATTCAACCATAACAAAAATACCTGTCAAATATTTTTAGCTAAAGAATGCAAAATTGGAATGAACTAAAATTTTATTTGTAAATCTGACGTTGATTGGCCCGTACGATGCATAAAAGTTATCATCGATGTCTAAAATATTTTTCGTGAATGAAACGAAATGATTCGTTCTTTTATCTATTGTTTTATATAGTACTTTTGGTAAGGGTAAATTTATTTTTAGTACATAAAAGGAAAAAATCTTATTTCCATATTACATCGTGTCTTTTTGGATCGATGTTTGACAACATTGATTTTATTTCAAAGTCCTCATCCCTATTGTGCGCTAGAAAAAAATGTTATATTTGCGAAACTTTTCCATATATATTTCGATAGCAAGCAACTATAAACTAAATAAATTGAAACAATTCCTATATTTTATCAAAGTTGCTTTTATGAAACTTATTCGTAGTAGAATTAAAAAATATTTTTTCTCAGTGTATACTCTTATTTGACAGTTTGCGCTCGAACATGCAGTCGAAATCTAGTACCGCAATCTAACAAGCTCGAACGCTTGGTCGAATGCGATACGTAATGCCGCAATTTAGTCGAAACGACTTCAAAACGTTTCGAATCGAGTCACTCGAATCAAGATGCGGAATGCCACTCCAGTATTCATAGCGTTTATCAAATTGATCTAGGGAAAATGATTCATTTAGCTTAACAACGCGATCAGAATGCAATAGAGTGAAGCCATGTCAAGTGATCCTCGATTTTTTTTCACAAAATCGCCGATTTTCGTGAGGTATATTTTATTGTATAGCGATTATAGTGAACAGCTTGTGGTATAAATATTTCGTTAAAACTTCGTTTTCTACATTTCTTACAAGAAAAAAGTATAGGATTCGCTCAAACTGTGAAAACTTGTTGAGGGCTCGACAAATTGGGACTATGTCTGTATGCACGTGTGTGTGTTAGACTGGTTCAATTTTTGACTTTTTGCTCCACCAGGCTCTACTGATTCCTTTTATGGCCCTTAGTAATTGTGCAAATTTTGGTACCGATCGGTTGTGTCTACGGACCCTCCAAAAATTTCAAAGTTTATATGGTAGTTTGCATGGAAAATCGGTTAACATTGAAACTAAATTCTTAAAAAATCACCTAATCAATCAATTAATGAGAACACTATTTATTTCTAAAGGTATTCTTCTACTGAACACATTCGGGAAACATTGTAAGTTTATGAAAATTCACTGAGAAAACTTATTAACTAAAGAAGCAGCATGACAAGTGGATTTTATTATTAATAATAGCAAGCCTGTTTGAATAGCTCCATCGTTATACAAGTGTAAACTATACTTGCCACCCACCGCTCGCGTATGGCGGATGCAGCTATTCAATCGCCAATCGCGGAAAGAAATCTAATATTACATCCTACTTGACAAAGAAAATATTTGTAGTTCTGAGAAAATTTGAAAAAAAAATGTATTTTGAGAAAACTATAACTAATTTGTGCTCAAACCCTTTCTCAGAAAAAAATGACTTATTCGGTCACTAGTATGTATCAACAAATGACACTGATTTTTACTAAAAACTCATGATCAATGTGAATAAAAGCATATTTATTTGTAAAAATCAAGACTTGTAATTTCAAAAAAGTTCATATTTCCAAAAGAGTTTTAAAACTACTAGACACTTTCAATGGCCACTTGTTTTTATCATGAATTCAAATACTTGAAACATTTCATTTTCATGGTATTGGTTTATATCGGACTAATTAATTCATATCTCCGGATCAAGAGTTTCGAATGAAACAATTCGCAGGCTATAGAGATCACTGGAAGAACATGGCTTTCGTGCTATCGACAACAATATAATCGCCAACATAGCCGAGACACTTCACACTCCCTTCTATTTAATTCAATGCAAAGGAATACTACTTTGAACTATCTGCATGTTTCGTTCAGGAATAGCTTTCTTTCTCTGTTTATGTGGAATGAAAGCACATGTGATCTTAACTAAATACGCTTTAAAATACTGGACCTGCAAATTCAATTCTGTACAAAAAATCTCTGACCAAAAGGACGTCTTTGAATTCCAAAACAAATTAAACATTTCAGTATCTATTCAGTAATAACTAATCCGTCACTAAAGTATAAACACTAGATAATCTTGAACGACGCCGGCAAGAAAAGAAGAGCGAAAACGAAAAGGATGCATTGTATATTGGTAACCATTTTTCAAATGATGAGATTTTTACAAACATTTCAGAACTATCTGAAACAATAGTTTTCAAATTCGTGCAATCCGTTTTATTCACTTTATTTAAATCATTTTTTTTTAAATTTTATTCTATATATTCCTTTTTAAAGTTTCATTCATTTAGATTAGTTTTGAATATATGATCAATTCATTTTAATCATTTATTTCTTTCGGCGTTCTTGTTATTAATTTTCTTAATTTGGGTTAATTTTATTTATTTGTTTTTGTTTAATTCCTTGGATTTTTCCTGAGCATGCATTTTAATCATATTTTGACATTAAAAATGTCTTACTCCACTATCTGGGGCTAGGTGTCATTCTAAAATCTAAACTATCTCCCATGTAACGAAACTATGTAAGGTTTGCACGCTTATAACTCCGATATTACTAGATGGATTTTAATCATTCATACACCAACCGATTCAGAAACACCTAACTTAAATATTGGTAATAATTTAATATCTGCCCAATAAAAGTAGACTTTTGGAAATTGGTAAAATTAAAAAGTTCACAAAAAACGGGAAAAATACCATTCGTGAGGCAGATTTCTCAGACACAGCCGTCAAAAGAGGGCAGCTTAGTTGCTCAATGAAACACGAAAAGTCATAAATAGAAGCAACGCATGTCCGTTTAAATCAGTTGTTGCTCTTATCCCACACGAGCAACGTCGTCTCCGGGTGATGCAATAAGCGCTATCGATTTTCGGTAACGTTGGCATTTGCACACACTCGCACCTAAGTGACTAAACCATATACGGTTAGTTTATAAATAGAGGTGACGCGTACCCGTTTGAATCAGTTTTTGTTCTTATGTCGAACGGGTAAGATCATGGCTGCAGTGTCTGGGCACTACAATAAGCGGTAGACGCTATGCATTTTCGGCAGCGGTGGCCGTGTGTGGATTTGTCGGGTACCAGCATGGTGTCACAGAATGATTTGCAAAGTGGGTGGGCGGGGTGGTTTGGATTTAATTCAATACGGTGTGCTGCTTAAGAGTGTTGCGTTTGAAAAAAATATAGGGTGATGAGCCTATTTTCACCATACTAAGCAAGGTGCCTCACTAATTCGGTAATTTCTTGACTTACAATCAATGGAATGCGTAAAAAATGACATCAACCGCTGTGCTTCGTGGTTAAGAACCAATATAATAACACAAATGCGTTGAAAACAGTAAAATTCTCGTGTTTGAGCACAATGAAAACTCGAATCGAGTGCCCCTATTGTTGCGCTACCATTTGACTCAATGCGTTGAACAAAGATGGCAGACTCTGCTCTAACCAACGGCTTCAAATGGGTACGGTGATAATAGAAACATGGCGCAAATAGGCTCATCACCCTATTTATTTTTATGCATGCGTGTGCGTTGTAACTTGTTAATCCATGTTTACGGCGCATTGTAGCTGCGTAGGGTAAAGAGCCAATTGGTTTTCATGTTTCATATTTCGGTTATATGTTTCTTATCAGTAAGGCATCTGACAACATGCTTCTGTAGTTATTGCACTGTTCAGCAGCGTAGTATTTTATATAGGAGAGTACACTCAGGTTTTTTACGCGGATTTTGAAATTTACGCGGTTTTCATTAACGCGTTTTTTTTTAAATTTACGCGGTTTTCATTTACACGGCCTGTATCCCCTGCGTGAAAAATCTGAGTGTAATTGCATCGGAAACAATCACATTCCCAGCAGAACTTTTTGTTTTCTAATTTCAAACACTTTTGTTTCGTACTGCACACAACGGAAAATTTTAAAACAGAACTTACCGTCCCAGCAGCAGTTGAAGCGGGTGTTCTTTTTCGATTCAAATTCAAGCCATGTCTTAAGCGTTACTGGACTTAAAATTGTTTTCCCAGTTTAACCAGTCAGAATATCTGTCCTACCCTATGTATTTAAAACACAGTTCTAATTGCGTTTTAAGGTATACAACAAATACGGTTGGGTATACTAATTTAAATTTTAAAATAAATCTGTTTTAAATTATGAAACAAACCGCTGTACTGAAGATATAATTATGTCAATCCTATTACCACATAAAACACCTATATAACATAAAACGCTGCAGAATTGGTTTAATAATACAATGTTTACACTACAGAGTTATAACACGTTTTAATAATCAGCAACAAGAAAAATGTCACCAAGATAGCATAAAAACCCGTTTTAACTGGTAGTGCGAACGTTGCATAACAATGTAATTTATCAAATAATTTCATTTTTCCACCACTAATCGATCAAGAAATACTTACACTTAAGATTGTTTACTTAAGTTCATTAGTACATTATTGAAAATTTAAATGGAAACGAAATTTCATATTTTATGGAGAATCTGTATATTTCCGTTGGCGGGCGTGGGTTTCCTCATCACAGCTCTCAATATGGAACTTTTCTTTTGAATATATTTTCTGGACAGACCAGCCTATTTTTACTAGATGGATCAGCCAAATAATGCCAATCACCTAGTGAGATACTTGATTAATTAATAGATTACCCTTAAAAGACCTTCAATAAATTATGTTTTAATGGGGAGGGTATATAGCAAATTGTAACATATGAAAACAGGCGAGTGAACAAGAACGTGTGTCGATATGTGTGATAGATAAAAAGCTATATTTTTAATGTCACCGTGGTCGTGTCCTGTACACAACCCTTTAATTTTTTTTAATTTTATTTAATGCATTTTTTCATTTGTTTAAGTTTATATATTTTTTCAGTTTCTTCGATATATAAATCTGACTCAGTGAATGATTTTATTCATTCATCCAAATTATACAATTTATTTTATTAATATTTAAACCTTTTTATTTAGTATAGTTTTGTGTTTCATTTTAATTATATAAAATCTCTAGAAAGTTTATAAAAAACCTTTCTAACAAGCTGTAGATTGTCGAAATCCGTTCACGAGCGGCGGAGATGTTAAACATTTAGTATTTTTATTCCTCGCCTACCAATTTCCGCTAATTAAGAGAGAGATCGTTGCATGCAGACTATTGCTTTACTGGTTTTTTAGGGCTAAACTAAACCGATTTTGTCTAGTGGGGTAGGAAAACACATCTCCGTGATTCAAGAAAATCGATTCAGAAAACATTTTGTGAATTATCTCAATAATAAAGAAACTATTTCTCAAAAATTAATATGTAGGTTCACTTCAAAGACAAAATAATATGTAAGGTCACTTCAAAGTAAATATTTTTTCTGGAGT